>NW_025533538.1:217500-232500 GCF_020615455.1 Coregonus clupeaformis
TATTTCTATGGTTATCCATCACATAAACTACAGGGAGTGGATGAGTTATGTTGTTTCTGTTCTGTTGTGTAGCTTTGGTTAGAAATAGACGAGTAGACTATATGGCATTGAGTCTCTCTCGGTCTGTCTGTTGGTCTGTCTTTCTGCCAGTCTGTCTCTCCATCTGTCTGTCTGTCTGTCTATCTGTCTGTCTATCTCTGTCCTTTTTCCCCGTTTCTTATCAGTGGAACACATGGACTGGGCCTTTATCTTCTTCTGTTATCGTTGTGGCCTATAGGTGACCATTCAATGGTACGTACAACCCTCTGAAAACACACACACACACACACACACACACACACACACACACACACACACACCCCTGTGAACGCCGCTACGCCAGACAGTTTATTGCTTGTACTATAGGCCCACTATATCACTATAAATAAACAATGTGTAGACTATATGTAGCAAGTTCACAGGGGTGTAAGTTAATTTAGTAAGGAGTAGAAATGGATAGGCATGAATCGTTTATGCATAGCCAAGTTAGTTTAATTCTTCGCAAATTCTTATGAATAACGACAAAATAAAGGTAGTTAATTTACATTGGCACCCTATTTCCCAGGTCAAAAGTAGTGCACTGCATAGCGAATAGGGTGCCAATTGGGACGCCGCCTCGGATTCAACAGAACGAATAGCGGGGCAAACACAAACTACAACAAAACACGTGGGCACCGTGCCTATGGCTGCATTTCTCTAGGTTCTATAGCTACAACCGCTACAAAATCATAGGCCACATGCGTCGTGCGCCTTGTTGCGTGCATCCCCAAAACGTCGACCATGTTTCAGGTTCCAACTAGCCTACAACATATTTGGACAGTGCTGCTACAGGTCTTCTATGCTTATAGTGCACATGCACGCACTGGTGTGATAGTGAGAATTGAGAAACAGGGAGGCAGCCAGCGATAGGAGCACATTCTGAGTCAACCATACATACATAACAGACGCCCGTCGTTCGGGACCGCCGCCGTTATTAGCCTGAAACGAGCAGCACGTAAGCTACTGTAATGGTAAAGGTATAGGCTATATAACTGTAACGGTACTCACCCAAGAGAGGATCCGGAGGATGGTGTGTGGCTGCTGGAAGAACGTTATAGGGTTGAAAGCACCTCCAGCCTTCCCAGCTCCATATGCCATGCCCTCCATTTTCCGACTCCGGGCGGTGCGTGTGCGTGTCAGAGAGTGTGTGTGTTCTCTCCCCTCCCCGTCTCTCTCTCAGAGAACCAAGAGAGTTCTTCTAATGGATTTTGACACCATATTCCAGTCTATTCAACCTATTTCTCTCCCTCTCTCGTTCTCACTCACTCACCAACTCTCTCTTTATTCTATTTGTTCCTATCTCGAATCCCCGCTTCTTATCTGTTGCTGTCTATCTGCCTATGTTATGATTATCTCGCTCTCTCTATTCCCTAATGCCATGGTGAAGAACAGGGGAGAGAGAGAGAGAGAGAGAGAAATGTGTCGGTGCGCGTAACCCCGTTGTACAACCTATCCTCACAGGGTTACGCACCTCTTCTCAACATCACAACGGCCCATTGGAGAGTCATGTGCAGCACGTTTGTCATAGCCGGGAAAGAGAGAGAAGAGGGAAACCCTGAGGGGAGGGGGTAGACCTACACAGACTTTGGCAGTCTAGTTTTGGCTTCTAATTGCGTGATAATCTTAGGACACAACAGGGATGGCATTTAGACCTACCTACCATAGACAATTATGATAGAAATGTGGGCCTGCAAATATGACTCTATCTGTACATTTTAGTCATTTAGCAGACGCTCTTATCCAGAGCGACTTACAGTGAATGCATACATTATTTTTTTCATACTGGCCCCCCGTGGGAAACGAACCCGCAGCCGGCCAAACCCTCCCCTACATTGGACGACGCTGGACCAATTGTGCGCCGCCCATGGGTCTCCCGGCCGGCTGCGACAGGTCTGGACTCGAAGGATTTCTAGTGGCACAGCTAGCACTGCGATGCTGTGCCTTAGACCACTGCGCCACTCGGGAGTCAATGTATCCATTCAAATTATATTGATCAGCTATTCTAAAAGATGTGATTTATGTTCCACTGAAAATATCACTGAGCCAGTACATAGACAATTCTTAATACCTTACTGGCTCTAACACAGGAGTAAAATTCCGTAGGCTAATTGCTAGAATAATGGTCTACAGTTATAATAAACGCTTCCATCTAGCGGTGATGGAGGGAACAGTCACGTTGGGCTCAGTTTGACGTCAACGATCTTACGTTGACAAAGCTGGCCAATGACAGAGCAGATATCGATACGCGCTCCTTGGTTGGACCAGTGAGAGCGTTTCTGCTCAGGTTGCTAGGAAACGCGTCGTGTCCATGTTGCCGAGGCGGAAGGAAGATTCTGGAGTGTAAAATAAAAAACACAAAGCAGTTTTGAACATTTTGCTAATATATGTATTTGTTTGTACCCAGCCATGGTGAAATTAAGAGCAAGGTGCCTTCTTGTTGGTAAGATTTTGAAATCTATTCGTTGCTAAGAAGTTGATTTGGGATAGCCAACGTCTGTACCGTAATGTAGCTGAGTTAGGCTAGCTTGCAAAACGTTGGATAGGACAGCAGTATAGCTAGATAGCTAACTAAGTTAGAAAAGGACCTAGATAGCTAACAGTTTTACAACCATTTACAAGTTACCTAACTCAAGGGTTACACGTTTGAGCAGGGTAAACATGGAAGAAACGTATGTATTCGCTCTCCCTCTCTTTCCCACCTCTCTCTGTCGTTCTCTCTCTCTCGCGCGCGCCACCGTTGACCTCTCCCTTTTCAGGAGACGCAGCGGTGGGGAAAAGTGCTCTCTCTCAGATGTTCCGGAGTGATGGAGCACACTTCCAGAAGAACTACAGTATGGTGAGAAAATAACTTCGAGATGCACACACACACACACACACACACAAACTGGCCTCGCTCTAGCCTGGTCTCCCAGATCTGTCTGTTTGTGCTCTTGCCAACTCCATTGCCAATTCCATGGTAACAGAATTGTGCTGCGACTCAGATTTTTCACTTAAAATGTATGCCAAACAAAAACCATTGATTTAAAAAAGTTTAACAATCTATACAACTCTATGCACAAGGACTACTTTGAACAATATACACTGAACATTTTACAAAAACGGATTTACTGGAAGAACTGTGCTGATGGCAAGTTTGGTAACCGAATTTAGGTAAAATCTCCCTCAGTTTTTTGTGTCCACATATTCCAAAAGCTCTGTTCAATATCTGCTCAGAATTAAGATTCAACAATGTCTGCAGAAAGAATGGGGTGTCAGCTATGACATGACACATTGCCTTTAAAATATATATATTTTGGTTATTGAACTACATTAAGTGAAGTGGATTTACATCTGGTAACGGAATTGTGGTAACATAATTTCATCATGTGTCCCTAATCTGTATTTGAGATTCTTCAAATAGCCACCCTTTGCCTTGATGACAGCTTTGCACACTCTTGGCATTCTCTCAACTAGCTTCACCTGGAATGCTTTTCCAACAGTCTTGAAGGAGTTCCCACATATGCTGAGCACTTGTTTGCTGCTTTTCCTTCACTCTACAGTCCGACTCATCCCAAACCATCTCAATTGGGTGGAGGTCGGGGGATTGTGAACGAATGACAAAACTGCACATTTTAGAGTGGCCTTTTATTTTCCCCAGCACAAGGTGTACCTGTGTAATGATCATGCTGTTTAATCAGCTTCTTGATATGCCACACCTGTCAGGTGGATGGATTATCTTGGCAAAGGTGAAATGCTCACTAACAGGGATGTAAACAAATTTGTGCACAAAATTTGTGAGAAATAAGCTGGTTGTGCGAATGGAACATTTCTGAGATCTTTTATTTCAGCTCATGAAACATGGGACCAACACTTTACATGTTGCGTTTATATTTTTGTTCAGTATAGGTACACAAAGCCAAAGATATAAATATGCAATATCCTCCTTTCCATATTTGGGTATTATTCTACACACTGGCTATTATTTTAATCTGAACCAATCATAGACGTCTATGTTTCACAAGTTTGGACATCACAGCACAGAATTGTACGTTTTAATCACTTAATCATTCATAAACAAAATTGATATCAGTAAAAACACTATAACTAATTGATAGGTCTACCATTACTTGTTACTTCTGTGAACTTTCATTATCCTCCCTCCTCATGAGGGAGAGAAATTAGAAAATATCTTAAAGATATTTGGGTTTTTGGTGATGGAATTTCAAAAATGTCTCCAAAACTAAATATAGGTGTTGATATTGGTTGGCACTGGTCTTTATTTCAACATTATTGTGTTTTGATGTATTTCTAATACCTTTTAAGACTTTTCCATATGTTTGACCAGAAATGTGCCTACATTTTTGTATGTAAAATGGTTGAAAATGTACATATGCCTTAATGTCTCAAAACTATAGAATTTTAGCTTTCATTTGACACCCGATTTGACATGCTCCAATGAACTTCACATGTTGGTGATCATGGGTCCTTTCACATGGAAATGTCCTGCTGTCATTCTCAAGCCAAACATTGGTATGACAATGAAGAGTTGACATGATAGCACAAACAGACTGGCACTCAGGCCAGCTGGCCTCGCCTGGTTACCTGTCTAGGGCCAAGCTGCCCCTAGATGCTGATCTTGGATCAGTGTTGCATTTCCCCCATTAATGGTTAAGGATAGTATAGGATTGGGTGAGGGGAAGGTGATCCAAGATCTGTGTGCGAGTGTGAGTGTAGCTGTGTCAGCAGGACTGAGGGTTGAAGCAGGAGAAGGGAACGTTGATAATTGATACAGCCAGGCTCAGGAAAGCCACTGGCACATCTGCTTATTAACAAGCACACCACACACACTGCATAACAACAACGCACTGGTGTGAGTGTGTGTGTGTGTGTGTGTGTTGTGACACACAGGTCTAAGTGAACAGAGACAAATCACATTTTATTTGTCACGCTCCGAATACCACTGGTGTAGACTTTACTGAGAAATGCTTGCTTACGAGCCCTTCCCAACGATGCAGAGTAAAACATTTGATAAAAATATTAAATAATAATAATAATAGTAACTCAAGAGGAGTAAAATCCACAAGAATGCAGCTATATACAGGGAGTACCAGTACCAGATCAATGTGGAGCTATATACAGGGAGTACCAGTACCAGATCAATGTGGAGCTATATACAGGGAGTACCAGTACCAGATCAATGTGCAGCTATATACAGGGAGTACCAGTACCAGATCAATGTGGAGCTATATACAGGGAGTACCAGTACCAGATCAATGTGGAGCTATATACAGGGAGTACCAGTACCAGATCAATGTGGAGCTATATACAGGGAGTACCAGTACCAGATCAATGTGGAGCTATATACAGGGAGTACCAGTACCAGATCAATGTGCAGCTATATACAGGGAGTACCAGTACCAGATCAATGTGCAGAGGTACGAGGTATTTGAGGTAAATATGTACATGAAGGCAGGGTAAAGTGACCAGGCATCAGGATAGATAATAATAAGGTATTTGAGGTAGATATGTAAATGAAGGCAGGGTAAAGTGACCAGGCATCAGGATAGATAATAATACGAGTAAAATAAAGAACAGAGTATCAGCAGCAAATGATGAGTGTAAAAGTGTGTGTGTGTTTGTGTGTGTGTGTGTATGTAGTGTATGTGTGTGAGAGTGACAGTGTAGTGTGTGTGAGTGAGTGTGTATATAGTGTGTATGTGGGTCTTTCTGGTAACTATGGTACCAGTGAGGATTTCCTACACTGGACAACTTGTTACAGCTTTTTGATAAATCATTGATAATAATCTGCCAATAAGTCATTGATAATAATCTGCCAATTTTTTTCATGTCATTACATTAAGATATAAGGGGGGATCATAGCTGTATTCAATAAAATTCACGAGTTGATTTAAAACCTATGTTTAACCCTTTCTCATGGTTGGTGTCTTGATGGATTTGTCCAAAATCTTATGACATAAAACATTACTTTCCTGTCCTTGCATTTATGGTAGAGTAAGTTGTCGTTATATCATATATTAACCATTAATCAGTTAAATTAGACATTGAACTTGAACCCTGTAAGAATCCTGGATCTAGCTGTCGGACAGTTGTTTGTATAGAGATCTCAGAAATGCAGTGTAACTACGTAACATTTCTCCTTATGTTATGGGGTGAAAACCGTTTTCATGGGCATACAAATCCTCCCAAAATTATGCAATCGCAAAATAGAGTGCTTCTAACTGAAAGAATAACCATACCGTGATACTTAAAACCTCAATTGATACTGTCATTAACATGGTTCTTCAATAATTATGTATAATACTTGTTGTTTAATTACGCCGTGATAATTTCACACATCTTCATCTGATCCAGGAAGGAATTTTCTGAATGAGAGTCAAGTGAGGAACAGCTGTTGTGATAGCGCATGCGATGCTACAATAGCCCAAGTGCTAAAAAACAAAGGTGTTCCTGAGGAATGTCCAGAATATTTTGGTGTCTCATTCCTTACTCCGGTGAAGACAGTTGTGACTGGATTCACATTGGATCTAATATCCCTAGCGAATTAATGTTGATCATCTATTGTAGTCTTGTAGTCTGCTTGATTTACAGCAGGGTCTCGTTAGATTTAACAGAGAAAGCACCAAGGTAATGAGTTCATGTTTTCATATGTTTTTGGGCCTCGGATTGGACACAGAGTCTACTGTGCGTAATTGTGTAGGATAGACTATTGCGCAACACCCAACGCAATTCCTATTAATTATTCTGGATTTAATGACAACAAATGACATAGCCTAATGGGCTTCTTCACAACATGATCTGGTAATGAAATAACATGACAAATACATTTTGGTTTCCATGCTACACCTGCAATTTTAGACAATACAAGGGATTTGAAGAACCCTACTTGAATTTGGAGCTCAGAAATGAATAATAACTAATACTGGCTTGAACTTGGCTTTCCATACACATCCTTCCATTACAAAAGGAACCTGGTTTTTGGTCGCATTCTCATTATGAAAACAGAGCTGGTGAGAAGAATGCTACCGGTATTCATGGCTTTATTATGTGTGCCTGCGTAGGCCACATAGGTTACAGAAACATCGCCATGCATGCATCCAATCTATTTAGTCAGGCCACATCATTCTCACATATTTTAGAATATAATAATAATGACAAGATCAATACATTGGCAAGGCCTACATTTTTTATTATTCTTAAAGTGGTAATGACATACTTTTTTTGGACACTTTTTGCTTTCTGTTTTGGGGTGGGGTGTGAGGGGGAAAGGTTATACATTAAGCCCTATATGTACATAAATCAAAATTATCGCATTTGAGTAATTTAGCAGACGCTCTTATCCAGAGCAATTAGGTTAAAGTACCTTGCTCAAGGGCACATCGACAGATTTTTCATCTAGTCGCCTCAGGGATTCAAACCAGCAACCTTTCGGTTACTGGCCCAATGCTCTTAACCGCTAGGCTACCTGCCGCACAATTGTATAACACTGAGGTCCTTGAAAATTACAATTAAGTGCTTGAAAAAGTCCCTGAAAGTCATTGAATTTGACTTGCCAATGTCTGTATGAACCCTGCTTGAAGGATGTATAGTCCTATGTTGTTGTATAGGTGGAGTTATGGGCCAATTTGCATATATTCCTCTAAGTACACATGTGGAACAACATACAGTTGAAGTCGGAAGTTTACCTGTACCTTAGCCAAATACATTTAAACTCAGTTTTTCACAATTCCTGACATTTAATCCTAGTAAACATTCCCTGTCTTAGGTCAGTTAGGATCACCACTTTATTTTAAGAATGTGAAATGTCAGAATAATAGTAGAGAAAAATATTTCTTTCAGCTTTTCTTTCTTTCATCACATTCCCAGTGGGTCAGAAGTTAACATACACTCAATTAGTATTTGGTAGCATTGCCTTTAAATTGTTTAACTTGGGTCAAATGTTTTGGGTAGCCTTCCACAAGCTTCCCACAATAAGTTGGGTGAATTTTGGCCCATTCCTCCTGACAGAGCTGGTGTAACTAAGTCAGGTTTGTAGGCCTCCTTGCTCGCACACACCTTTTCAGTTCTGCCCACACATTTTCTATAGGATTGAGGTCAGGGCTTTGTGATGGCCACTCCAATACCTTGACTTTGTTGTCCTTAAGCCATTTTGCCACAACTTTGGAAGTATGCTAGGGATCATTGTCCATTTGGAAGACCCATTTGCGACCAAGCTTTAACTTCCTGACTGATGTCTTGAGATGTTGCTTCAATATATCCACATAATTTTCCTTCCTCATGATGCCATGTATTTTGTGAAGTGCACCAGTCCCTCCTGCAGCAAAGCACCCCCACAGCATGATGCTGGCACCCCCGTGCTTCACGGTTGGGATGGTGTTCTTCGGCTTGCAAGCTTCCCCCTTTTTTCTCCAAACATAACAATGGTCATTATGGCCAAACAGTTCTATTTTTGTTTCATCAGACCAGAGGACATTAAGTACGATATTTGTCCCCATGTGCAGTTGCAAACCATAGTCTGGCTTTTTTATGGCGGTTTTGGAGCAGTGGCTTCTTCCTTGCTGAGCGGCCTTTCAGGTTATGTCGATATAGGACTCGTTTTACTGTGGATATAGATAGTTTTGTACCTGTTTCCTCCAGCATCTTCACAATGTCCTTTGCTGTTGGGGATTGATTTGCACTTTTTGCACCAAAGTACGTTCATCTCTAGGAGACAGAACGCGTCTCCTTCCTGAGCGGTATGACGGCTGCGTGGACCCATGGTGTTTATACTTGCGTACTATTGTTTGTACAGATGAACGTGGTACTTTCAGGCGTTTGGAAATTGCTCCTAAGGATGAATCAGACTTGTGGAGGCCTACCATTTTTTTTCTGAGGACTTGGCTGATTTCTTTTGATTTTCCCATGATGTCAAGCAAAGAGGCACTGAGTTTGAAGGTAGGCCTTGAAATACATCCACAGGTACACCTCCAATTGACTCAAATGATGTCAATTAGCCTATCAGAAGCTTCTAAAGCCATTACATCATTTTCTGGAATTTTCCAAGCTGTTTAAAGGCACAGTCGATTTAGTGTATGTAAACTTCTGACCCACTGGAATTGTGATACAGTGAATTATATGTGAAATAATCTGTCTGTAAACAATTGTTGGAAAAATTACTTGTGTCATGCACAAAGTAGATGTCCTAACCGACTTGCCAAAACTATAGTTTGTTAACAAGAAATGTGTGGAGTGGTTGAAAAACGGGTTTTAATGACTCCAACCTAAGTGTATGTAAACTTCCGACTTCAACTGTAACAATCATTTTTATTTTTGTTTCAAGCTATTTTGAAATATTGATCCCAATGCCACACATTGGCCCCATTATTTATAGAAATACTAATATACATTATAGTAGTGTAAGTGTGCAGATAGGGTCAGTGCAGATAGGATCAGTGCAGATAGGATCAGTGCAGATAGGTTCAGTGCAGATAGTCCAGGTAACCATTGAATGAAATATTTTGCAGTCTTATGGCTTTTTCACAGTCTAATGGCTTGGGGGTAGAAGCTGTCTTGGAGACTGTTGGTCCGAGAGCCGATTCTCCGGTACCATTAGCAGAGTGAACAGTCTATGGCTTGGGGCCTTCCTCTGACACCGCCTGACATAGAGGTCCTGGATGGCAGGGAGCTTGGCCCCAGTGATATAATGGGCTGTCCGCACAACCCTCTGTAGTGCTTTTGCGGTCGAGGGCGGTGCATTTGCCATACCAAGCGGTAATGCAGCCAGTCAAGGTGCTCTCAATGGTGCAGCTGTATAACTTTTTGAGGATCTGAGGGCTCAAGACAAATCTTTTCAGCCTCCTGACGGGGAAGAGGCACTGTCGTGCCCTCTTCACGACTGTGCAGGTGTGTGGGCAATGATAATTCCTTAGTGATGTGGACGCTAAGGAACTTGAAGCTCTCGACCCGCTCCACTACAGCCCCGTCAGAGTGGAGAGATCACTTTGGGGAGCATTATTATCATGCAACACACACACAAACAGCATGTGGATGTTACCCAGACTCCCGACTCCAGACTCCAACTAACTGGGTTCAGTCTGTTGGACTAAAGGTCCGGTCCGCAGCCATTCCATTCTCCTCACGTTCTATTCCTCCCAAATGTCAGCCGGCCTGTTAGGTTACCTACCGACCGATCTGTTCCGCTATTTATTCCGGACAGGCTCTCTCTCTTACTCACACTCACACACACACACACGCACTCGCACACACACGCACACACACACACAACCTTTATGTATTCTGTACAGGCTCTCATTGACATGAGAGAGAGCCTTTCGGATTCCCATGATGCATCACATCAGCTCATTACCCCGTCTACATATTAGCTGGTTGGAATATCGCTGAGGAAGAGTGTGTGGGCGTGCGTGCGTGGTTGGCTGCAGTCCTTTGTGTGTGCGTGTGTGGCAGGTGGGCTGCAGTCTTACGCACACATATCAAATCAAATTTTATTGGTCGCATACACATATGTAGCATATGTTATTGCGGGTGTAGCAAAAATGCTTATGTTCCTAGCTCCAACTGTGCAGTAATATCTGACAATATAAAACAATACACACAAAATCTAAAGTAAAATAATGTAATTAAGAAATATAGATATATTAGGACGAGCAATGTCAATAAATGTCAATAAAATATATATGTATATGATGGGATGTATAGACAAAATGGACAGTATATTGATAGAATATGTAGTATATCTGTAGAATACGTTGATAGAATAGTATATGTACAGCAATAGTTGTATAGGGTGGACTTGACTAGAATACAGTATATACATATGAAATGGGTAAAACAGTATGTAAACATTTTTTAAGTGACCGGTGTTCCATGACTATGTACATAGGGCAGCAGTCTCTCTGAGTCCCATGTGGTAGCCGGCTAGTAACATTGACTAAGGTCAGGAAAGCGTGCTGGGCGGAGGCTGGCTAGTTGTGACTATTTAACATTCTGATGGCCTTGAGATAGAAGCTGTTTTTCAGTCTCTCGGTCCCAGCTTTGATGCACCTGTACTGACCCCGCCTTCTATATGATAGCGGGGTGAACAGGCCATGGCTCAGGTGGCTGAGGTCCTTGATGATCTTCTTGGCCTTCCGGTGACACCGGGTGCTGTAGATGTCCTGGAGGGCAGGCAGTGTGCCCCCAGTGATGTTTTGGACTGACCGCACCACCCTCTGGAGAGCCCTGCTGTTGTGGACGGTGCAATTGCCATACCAGGCGGTGATACAGCCCGACAGGATGGTCTCAATGGTGCATCTGTAGAAGTTTGTGAGGGTCTTAGGGGCCAAGCCTAATTTTTTCAGCCTCCTGAGGTGGAAGAGGCGCTGTTGTGCCTTCTGCACCACACTGTTTGTGTGGATGGACCATTTCAGATTGTCAGTGATGTGTACGCCGAGGAACTTGAAGCTTTTTACCCTCTGCTGTCTCCTGAAGTCCACGATCAGCTCCTTTGTTTTGTTGACATTGAGGGAAAGGTTATTTCCTGGCACCACTCCGCCAGGGCCCTCACCTCCTCCCAGTAGGCTGTCTCGTCGTTGTTGGTAATCAGGCCTATCACTGTTGTGTTGTCTGCAAACTTGATGATTGAGTTAGAGACGTGCGTGGCCACGTGGCTGATCACGCACCCTTGTGGGGCCCATGTATTGAGGATCCTCATAGCGGAGGTGTTGTTGCCACCTGGGGGTGGCCTGTCAGGAAGTCCAGGACCCAGTTGCACAGGGTTCAGATCCAGGGCCTCAAGCTTAGTGATGAGCTTGGAGGGTACTATGGTGTTGAATGCTGAGCTGTAGTCAATGAACAACATTCTTACATAGGTATTCCTCTTGTCCAGATAGGATAGGGCAGTGTGCAGTGCGATGACGATTGCGTCATCTCATGGATCTATTGGGGCGTTATGCAAATTGCAGTGGGTCTAGGGTGTCAGGTAAGGTGGAGGTGATATGATCCTTAACTAGCCTCTCAAAGCACTTCAACCCGGGACATATCCCAGTCCGCATGATCAAAACAATCTTGAATCATAGATTCCGATTGGTCAGACCAATGTTGTACAGTCCGTATCATGGGTACTTCCTGTTTGAGTTTCTGCCTATAGGAAGGCAGGAGCAGAATGGAGACGTGATCTGATTTGCTGAAGGGAGGGCGGGGGAGGGCCTTGTAGCCATACCGGAAGGTCAAGAATTTTAGCGCAGGCGATGTGTTGATAAAACTTTGGTAGTGTTTTCCTCAGATTTGCTTTATTTAAGTCCCCAGTTACAATAAATGCGGCCTCAGGATATGCGGTTTCCAGTTTTCACAAAGTTCAGTGTAGTTCCTTGAGAGGTGTCGTGGTGTCAGCTTGAGGGGGAATATACACGGCTGTGACGATGACTGAAGATTAAAAAAATGTTTAACTAGGCAAGTCAGTTAAGAACAAATTCTTATTTACAATGACGGCCTACCCCGGCCAAACCCGGACGATGCTGGGCCAATTGTGCGCCGCCCTATGGGACTCCCAATCACGGACGGATTGTGATACAGCCTGGAATCAAACCAGGGTCTGTAGTGACGCCTCTAGCACTGAGATGCAGTGCCTTAGACCGCTGCGCCACTCGGGAGCCCCTCTGGAGGTAATGCGGTCTGCATTTGATTGTGAGGTATTCCAGGTCGGGGGAACAAAAGGACTTGAGTTCCTGTATGTTACCACAATCGCACCATGAGTAGTTAATCATGAAACAAACACCCCAGCCTTTCTTTTTACCGGAGAGTTCTTTGTTCCTGTCTGCACAATGTACTGAGAACCCAGCTGGCTGTATGGACAGGGACAGTATATCTGGAGAGAGCCATGATTCCATGAAATAGAGCATGTTACAGTCCCTGATGTCTCTCTGGAAGGAGATGGAATGCACGCCTCCTGAGTCGGACCAAAAGTCCACTCCGCACACCTCTTCTCTGTCGGCATTGCCTTGGAGCAGCCCTTGGGATGAGTGGAATTGCTTCGGGGGGTGCGAACAAAGGATCCAATTCAGGGAAGTCGTATTTCTGGTGGAAATGCTGGTGAGTGACTGCCGATACAATATCTAAAAGTTATTTTCAGCTGTAGATATTAATGCAATATAAATTAATCTAATATTAATAAAAACAGGAACAGCCAGGAACAGGGCATCCATGTCTATTGGTGCCATTTTGCCCATTTGTGTGTGTGTGTGTGTGTGTCTGTGTGTGTGTGTTGGGCTGCAGTGTTATGTGTGTAACTTAGTCATGCTCCGTGGCTTGGGCTCAGATGAGTAGAGCAGTGCAGTGTTTGGTCTAAATGGCACCCTATTCCCTATCTACCCCATAAGGCTTTGGTCAAAGGTAGTGCACTATATAGGGAATAGGGTGCCAGTTGGGAAGGAACTTCAGTGATTGTAATATATATCATATATAATAATATATACCATTTAGCAGACGCTTTTATCCAAAGCGACTTACAGTCATGCGTGCATAAATCTTTACGTATTGGTGGTCCCGGGAATCGAACCCACTACCCGGACGTTGCAAGCGCCATCCTAGTAACGACTGAGCTACAAAGGACCAAATGAAAAGACCACCTTCCTTTCTTCTTCAAGGTTATCACAGATATAGGACTGATAGATGTCCTGTGTCAAAGTACACAGACACACACCAGGGCTGAACCATATCAGAAAAAAATTGAATTTAGATTTTTTAAAACTAAATATTGCGATTAGGGTTTGACGTGCAATATAGATCAAAACTTGGGTGAACTGTTAGAATCATATAAATAGAATGATTTATATTAACAAGAAAAGTGGAAAGCAGCATCGTTCTTGTTTGGAACAATCTGTTGACTGGATTTGCCCTAACAGAACAGAATGCAAATGTATAGTGAATCTAACAGTAAGGAGGAGGAACGGTGCAGCTTGAGTGACAAGGGCTAGCTTGTTTTGTGGGAAGCAATAGGAGAGAAAAAACGTCAACTTTAAAAATGGACGTTACATACGGCAGAGATACTTTTCAAAATATGGCATGTGGTATGGATCTTGTGCGATATGGATATTGCACATTTACATTTACATTTGACATTTTAGTCATTTAGCAGACGCTCTTATCCAGAGCGACTTACAGTTAGTATTGTGATTTCAAATGTTAATTTGATTAATTGTGCAGCCTTAACACACACACACACACACTTCTCCTCCTCCTCCTCCTGTGTCAAAGTAGGAAGAAAGCCTTTCACCTATCCTATGCTGTTAGATCTATGTTATAGATCTTTCATAGGAAACACGCAAAGAGAGTTCAAAGTGTTTGAAGAAGATAATTCAAATCAAATCAACGTATTATAGCCTCTAACCTATTGTTATGAAGAGACTGCCATGCTGTTTTATGATGGTTGGGTTTAGGTTGATGTGTGGCTGTTTTGTGATGGTTGGGTTTAGGTTGATGTGTGGCTGTTTTATGATGGTTGGGTTTAGGTTGATGTGTGGCTGTTTTATGATGGCTGGGTTTAGGTTGATGTGTGGCTGTTTTGTGATGGTTGGGTTTAGGTTGATGTGTGGTTGTTTTATGATGGTTGGGTTTAGGTTGATGTGTGGCTGTTTTATGATGGCTGGGTTTAGGTTGTTGTGTGGTTGTTTTATGATGGCTGGGTTTAGGTTGATGTGTGGCTGTTTTATGATGGTTGGGTTTAGGTTGATGTGTGGCTGTTTTATGATGGCTGGGTTTAGGTTGATGTGTGGTTGTTTTATGATGGCTTGGTTTAGGTTATTGTGTGGTTGTGTTATGAAGTTTGGGTTTAGGTTGTTGTGTGGTTGTTTCGTGATGATTGGGTTTTGGTTGTGGTGTGGTTATTTTATGATGTTTGGGTTTAGGTTGTGTGGTTGTTTTTTGATGGTTGGGTTTAGGTTGTTGTGTGGT
>NW_025533538.1:237500-280000 GCF_020615455.1 Coregonus clupeaformis
TTGGAATTCTGTTCCCATAACTACTGATAGCATAATTACATGATGCTGAGGGTTATCAGTTATGATACTGTGTTATGGTAACTGTTGTTTTAATACAGTATGTGGCTTTATGGTTTGGTCTTTAATGTTAAATATGTGGTTAATCTGTAGCTAGCAATGCAATCTTAAATATAATTACATTTAATAGATGCAATATTCAATATATTATACATATTTAATAGTTTCCGAATGCATTCTAGAGAGTCATGATGAGTTTGGGGGGAAGATTTAAGCGGTCGGTTCCACACATTGACAGACAGACAGGCAGCATCAATGTCCTTGCTTTGTAAATGTGTGTGTATATGTGTGTGAGATGGAGAGAGAGATAGAGATATTGGTTCTGGCATGGCTTGGGGTAGAGTTTGGCTGTGTTGTATCCAGTCTGGCGTGGTGTGTGTGTGTTGGCATGATGTGTGCGTAAACCAGGGTGCCTGGCTAAGACTGAGACTGGCCTAGCAGGGTGGAGGGGGACCCCTCACCATGGAGGTCTGGCATGGAGAGACAGGGGGGAGCCATGACCACACACACACACAGGGCACCATCTGGGACAGGGAGTTTCCTGACACACACACACACACAGCCTCTATCCCATCTGTCATCAGCAGGACACAGCCAGGGAGGTGTGTGTCACACTCACTAGGGCGAAGGCCACCTGTTACTACTGTGAATGAGTTTATAACACTCACAATATAAACATCAGAATCAATATAAAAAGCACTTCACTAAAATACTGCACCAAAAGCATCATAACTTTCCCCAGCGTCCTTCCCAAGCCCTTGTATCAGCCTCTAAACATGGAATCCGCAGTCGGGGAAAACAGCGCCACTGGCAGCCACACCGCCGTTGTTATGGTTTTTGTTGCGAATTGAGGAACGTCACGCAGCATGTTACAAAAAATTCCAGTACATATTGTGCTCTTCTATCGCACGTGCAATTATGTCAGAGGGGATAAAACAGTATTCATTGTCAGCAGTAACTTTTTTGTTGTTGTAATATCCCAAACAGACGTGGCAGTTTAAACATTAATGATTCCAACTTTAAAAGCTGCTTAAAATTAAATTTCAATGAACGTTTGCATGTGCATTGGTGTGTGTGTACGCGCGCGTGCGTACCACCGTGTGTGTGAAGCCTACTAGACCGTAGCTAACCTAGCTACCGCACAGACTGCTATTGGTATTCTGCACCTGTCCTCCTCAGCCAAGGAGTGTGTGTGTGTGTGTGTGCGTGCGTGCGAGCGTGCGTGTGTGTGTGTGTGCGTGCCCTGCCACAAACCCACAGCACCCCTGTTGACTGGCTGGCTGCAGAATCGCCACCGGCCACAAGAGGGGGCAAGAAATACAACATTTACATTTACATTTTAGTCTTTAGCAGACGCTCTTATCCAGAGCGGCTTACAGTTAGTGAGTGCATACATTATTTATTTTTTATTTTTCATACTGGCCCCCCGTGGGAATCGAACCCACAACCCTGGCGTTGCAAACGCCATGCTCTACCAACCGAGCTACATCCCTGCCGGCCATTCCCTCCCCTACCCTGGACGACGCTGGGCCAATTGTGCGCCGCCCATGGGTCTCCCGGTCGCGGCCGGCTATGACAGAGACAGACTTTCTGGGAGATGTAAGATGTATTCGTGAAGTTTCTCGGAGAAGGAGTGATGATCTAGGATCAGGTTCCACCTGTTCATATAATTGTATTCATTATGATCTAAAAGGCCAAACTGATCCTAAATCAGTACTCTGAGACGCTTGGTAAAATACTCACATAGGAGTGCTTATTTGGGATCAGTTTTGCCTTTGTATGTCGGCTCAACCGGAAATGTTAATGGCGCATTGTCATGTCTAAATCCACGATCGGACTGAATCCTTGGAGCCAAGGTGATGTTGTTCTGTAGGATAAGGGATAGACATGGCTTGCGTCCCAAATGGCACCATATTCCCAGCGCACTACAGTTGACCAGAGACCTATGGGGGAATGACCCTAAATAGGGAGTAGAGTGTCATTTGGTATGCAGAAATGATAGGATACAGCAGCTTGCTTGGTCATGGTTGGACAGCATTTGAGTGGATAGCCCTGGGCTAGATAACATGGCACAACAGGGAACTAGGTCTGCCTGTTTGTCTGCCTGCCTGTCTTTCTGCCTGTCTAAAGTTCCTCCTTCTCTCACCTTTCACCTTATCTCTTTGTTTCTCATCTCTTTTTTTTAAACTCCTTTCCTCTCTCTCTCTCTCTCATCCTCCCTTCCTCTCTCCCTCCATCCCTCTTTTCTCTTCCCCTCTCCCCCCCTCCATCCCTCCCTCTCTCCCCCTCCCCCTCCATTCCTCCCTTTCTCCCACCCCCTCCATTCCCCCCCCTCTCCCTCCCCCTCCATCCCTCCCTTCCCTCCCTCCCCCTCCTTCCTTCTCTCTGTAGGTGGAGGTACAGACTGTTCTATCGTCCTTTCGCCCCAAACTCTTTGTGACCCACAGAGCTCATTAAGAGGAGCAGGTGAGAGAGGACATAGCATCTGTTCTAACAGACAGCGCAGTATACTGGTAACACACAAATCAGTCACCACACCTCAACACAGTATACTCACCCAAACATTACAGTATATGGGGTTGGTTTCTTGGCATATCATTCATGCTTGGGAGTTATGAGTTGAGTTATGTGTTGTGAGTGACGACTCGTTGCCTTCATCAATGAGGTCACAGAAAAGAACAGGATGTACACGAGGACAGTGGTATAACATGATTAAATGATTCCACCTCCAAGCCAGAGGAGGGCAGTGTGTGGCTGGCCCATTCTGACTAATATGAAGGACCCCCCCCTCTGTCGATTTCTGTGTCCCTTCTCTCCCTCTCTGTCGATATCCCTGTCCCCCCTCCCTCGCTCTCTCTTTCTCAATCTCTTCCCCCCTCACTCTCTCCTCTTCAGTGATCACACAGCAGCACTGTAGAGAGACATGCCAGAACCTTTGATCACACCACACCAGGGGAGAGAGAGAGAGAGAGAGAGCAGGGGGTAGAGTGTGTCACATATACTGGGACAGGCTAGTGTTCTACATTCTACTAGAACTCTGACATAATTATCACCATTGATGGAATGGCACAGACAGGAGCAAAGGATGGATGGATGGATGGAGGAGAAAAGGAGGACAATAACCGCTTGCAAAGAGGATCTGTTGATAAAGATAGACAGATCATTTCCACAACCAGAACCACATCACCTACACACACACACACACACCAAATCAGCTACTCAGTTTCAAGCCAGTCATTAGACTAATAGAGAGGAAGAGGAAGAAAAGAGGAAGAGGAAGAAGAGAGGAAGAGGAGAGGAAGAAGAGAGGAAGAGGAAGATAAGAGGAGAGGAAGAGGAGAGGATGAGATTAATTGACATCATCCACAGTGAAAAAACACTACAGTCAGGACACTAGTCAGAGATCAATATGAACATGGCAGTGACCTACAAGCACACATACTGTACAACATACAAACCACCATACTTTTTATTGCATTGATGAAGTGACTGAGCTGTATATGTGTGTTCATAGGCGGGAAGTAATCTGGGGGTGCTGCGATGCAGAATTTCTTTAGGGCCCGCGCTTCAGGCTATATGGGTCCACTAATACAGGACTAGTAAAGGCCCAGTGATACAAATGGCTATATGGGTCCACTAATACAGGACTAGTAAAGGCCCAGTGATACAGATGGCTATATGGGTCCACTAATACAGGACTAGTAAAGGCCCAGAGATACAGATGGCTATATGGGTCCACTAATACAGGACTAGTAAAGGCCCAGAGATACAGATGGCTATATGGATCCACTAATACAGGACTAGTAAAGGCCCAGAGATACAGATGGCTATATGGGTCCACTAATACAGGACTAATAAAGGCCCAGAGATACAGATGGCTATATGGATCCACTAATACAGGACTAGTAAAGGCCCAGTGATACAGATGGCTATATGGGTCCACTAATACAGGACTAGTAAAGGCCCAGAGATACAGATGGCTATATGGGTCCACTAATACAGGACTAGTAAAGGCCCAGTGATACAGATGGCTATATGGGTCCACTAATACAGGACTAGTAAAGGCCCAGAGATACAGATGGCTATATGGGTCCACTAATACAGGACTAGTAAAGGCCCAGAGATACAGATGGCTATATGGGTCCACTAATACAGGACTAGTAAAGGCCCAGAGATACAGATGGCTATATGGGTCCACTAATACAGGACTAGTAAAGGCCCAGAGATACAGATGGCTATATAGATCCACTAATACAGGACTAGTAAAGGCCCAGTGATACAGATGGCTATATGGGTCCACTAAAACAGGACTAGTAAAGGCCCAGTGCACTACTTTTGTGAAGAAATTGTTTTTCTTAAAATATATATATATATATATACAGTGGGGGAAAAAAAAGTATTTAGTCAGCCACCAATTGTGCAAGTTCTCCCACTTAAAAAGATGAGAGAGGCCTGTAATTTTCATCATAGGTACACGTCAACTATGACAGACAAAATGAGAAAAGAAAATCCAGAAAATCACATTGTAGGATTTTTAATGAATTTATTTGCAAATTATGGTGGAAAATAAGTATTTGGTCAACAACAAAAGTTTCTCAATACTTTGTTATATACCCTTTGTTGGCAATGACACAGGTCAAACGTTTTCTGTAAGTCTTCACAAGGTTTTCACACACTGTTGCTGGTATTTTGGCCCATTCCTCCATGCAGATCTCCTCTAGAGCAGTGATGTTTTGGGGCTGTCGCTGGGCAACACGGACTTTCAACTCCCCTCCAAAGATTTTCTATGGGGATGAGATCTGGAGACTGGCTAGGCCACTCCAGGACCTTGAAATGCTTCTTACGAAGCCACTCCTTCGTTGCCCGGGCGGTGTGTTTGGGATCATTGTCATGCTGAAAGACCCAGCCACGTTTCATCTTCAATGCCCTTGCTGATGGAAGGAGGTTTTCACTCAAAATCTCACGATACATGGCCCCATTCATTCTTTCCTTTACACGGATCAGTCGTCCTGGTCCCTTTGCAGAAAAACAGCCCCAAAGCATGATGTTTCCACCCCCATGCTTCACAGTAGGTATGGTGTTCTTTGGATGCAACTCAGCATTCTTTGTCCTCCAAACACGACGAGTTGAGTTTTTACCAAAAAGTTATATTTTGGTTTCATCTGACCATATGACATTCTCCCAATCCTCTTCTGGATCATCCAAATGCACTCTAGCAAACTTCAGACGGGCCTGGACATGTACTGGCTTAAGCAGTGGGACACGTCTGGCACTGCAGGATTTGAGTCCCTGGCGGCGTAATGTGTTACTGATGGTAGGCTTTGTTACTTTGGTCCCAGCTCTCTGCAGGTCATTCACTAGGTCCCCCCGTGTGGTTCTGGGATTTTTGCTCACCGTTCTTGTGATCATTTTGACCCCACGGGGTGAGATCTTGCGTGGAGCCCCAGATCGAGGGATATTATCAGTGGTCTTGTATGTCTTCCATTTCCTAATAATTGCTCCCACAGTTGATTTCTTCAAACCAAGCTGCTTACCTATTGCAGATTCAGTCTTCCCAGCCTGGTGCAGGTCTACAATTTTGTTTCTGGTGTCCTTTGACAGCTCTTTGGTCTTGGCCATAGTGGAGTTTGGAGTGTGACTGTTTGAGGTTGTGGACAGGTGTCTTTTATACTGATAACAAGTTCAAACAGGTGCCATTAATACAGGTAATGAGTGGAGGACAGAGGAGCCTCTTAAAGAAGAAGTTACAGGTCTGTGAGAGCCAGAAATCTTGCTTGTTTGTAGGTGACCAAATACTTATTTTCCACCATAATTTGCAAATAAATTCATTAAAAATCCTACAATATGATTTTCTGGAAAAAAAAATCTCAATTTGTCTGTCATAGTTGACGTGTACCTATGATGAAAATTACAGGCCTCTCTCATCTTTTTAAGTGGGAGAACTTGCACAATTAGTGGCTGACTAAATACTTTTTTCCCCCACTGTATATATATTATTCATAAATATATTTGTCCTGTTTACTTCCTGCGGCTATGTGTGTCTTTTAAAATTATGAAATAAAATACATTGATCGATCAATCAATCAATGAAGACAACAACAGAGGTTCCAATTGTATCGATCAATCAATCAATCAACAAGCGGTCATATATAGTTCCCTAAGGGGTTCCAATTTTATTAATCATTGGGACTTGATGCATCCAAGATAAGGATCATTCGATTCATTTTGGCACCTTGAAAAGACGTTAAGCTTTTTTATTTTCATTGAAACAACACAACGCAAAAAAAAAGAAAGAAAGAAAGAAAGAAAGAAACACCATAAGGCTGAGTGAGATTTCAAAATGAAGATGACATAAGTATATGTTCCAAAGAAATCATAGTTTCTTTTCTTATTAAAAAAGAAAAAAAGGCTTTACGTTCCTCAAAGTTTGTTTCTTTGATTAGTTACGCCCTTGAAAGCGTTGTTAAATGAAGCCTCGCCCCTTCTCCCGGCCTGTCGTCGAAAAAAGAGAAATACACACGTTACAGTAACATTTTAACTTCCAGCTTGGTTTTCACAACAACCCCCTACTGTACCGCCTTTATTGTATCATTGTTCAAAATGTATGTTGGATGATTTGATTAGCATGCATGTAAAGTTCTTAACTTGGGAGTCACTCAGTCTTAGCTTCCTCTAGTTGATCATC
This sequence comes from Coregonus clupeaformis, assembly GCF_020615455.1. NCBI lineage: Eukaryota > Metazoa > Chordata > Actinopteri > Salmoniformes > Salmonidae > Coregonus > Coregonus clupeaformis. The sequence goes on from NW_025533538.1 coordinate 244,243, forward strand.
TTTTCTCACGGGTTCCTCTCATTTTTTTATAGCAAAGTGTCTTTCACAATGTGTCCGTTTGTCTTTAATTAAGTAAGCAGTCCACTGTCCCATTACCCAGAAATCATGTGGCTCATCATGTGACTCCCCACTGGACTCTACCTCTTTTTTTTGTAGCGCGTCCGTCCGAAGAGGAAGTGATGTCGACGTTTGACATTTAACCTATCACCCCCTGTTGACCTTTGGCCCCAAACAAAGATGGCCACGGACCAGGGACCTGAGTCAGCAGAAAGGTAACAGAAGGAATCACTTAAAAACAATAGAATCTATCTAAATATTATAAACTAAACTGCTTGTTGGCTAGTTGCCATTGTTTCCCGTAAGCTATGTTTACGTCACTTGTTGTTGTTGTTGTTGTTTTTTCAGTCCGAACGAATCAACTCGTTCCTCCTCCTCCGCTGTAGTTTCCATGACGACTTGATTTCGTTTCACCTTGTTTTGTAATTTTTGTTATTTTCTCTCTTAGCGTCAGGGAAGTCTCTCTGTGATTTAGTAACATATATATTCATATATTGATATATAATTAATACATATATGCGGCCTGGGTTCCCTCCCTGCGTTAAAGTCCCAAACCGCAATGGTTCACAGTATTAATGTGAAAAAGTATTAAATCAAATAGATAGAGCAACTAAAGAGAAGAGTGTAGGGAAGGAGGGGGGAGAAGGGTGCAGGGGTGTAGGGAAGGAAGGGGGAGAAGGGTGCAGGGGTGTAGGGAAGGAGGGGGGAGAAGGGTGCAGGGGTGTAGGGATGGAGGGGGGAGAAGGGTGCAGGGGTGTAGGGAAGGAGGGGGGAGAAGAGTGAAGGGGTGTAGGGAAGGAGGGGGGAGAAGGGTGCAGGGGTGTAGGGATGGAGGGGGGAGAAGGGTGCAGGGGTGTAGGGAAGGAGAGGGGAGAAGGGGTGTTTGGGGTTGGGGGACCAAGAAGAGAGTAATAAAAAATAGAACCCCACTACCTCACCCCTTCTCTGGGTACAGAGAGAGAGTGACACCCCATCCCCTCCTTCCCATCCTTTCTCCCTGCTCCTCCCGTTTCCCCATCCTCCCGTTTCCCCATCCTCCCGTTTCCCCATCCTCCCCCGTCATAACTTTACAAACATGTTTAAAACTCCTTAAACAACGGTAGATGGGAAAATCATGCATTTTATTTTTTTATTTTTTTCAGAAATCCTTTTGCGCTTTTTTTCAACATGGAAACTCATATGATGGTGAGGATCATCATCATCATCATCATCATCATCATCATCATCGCTGTTGTAGAACTATCCAGAACGGAAGCAGATCTAATCTGTTTTGTTCTGTAACGCTCTTTCATCCCTCTCCTCCTCCCCTTCTCTCCACCCCTCTCTCCACCCCCCTCTCCCGCCCTCTATCTGCCTCTCATACAGGTGTGGTGCGGCGGTTAGCTGCGTTGCCCGTGTCTGTCAGGTCTTTCTGAATACAGTTGTGGACCTGGAGGAAGCTGTGGTCCCGTTCCAACGTGGTTGAGTTATAGGTGGCTGTCGGCGTGCCTGTCTGGTTCTTCAGCGTATCCCGCGGCAACGTGTACATGGATAGCTCCGTCGACGGCAGCGCCCCGAATGCCTTCAGCCCCACCGGGGACGTATCCCGGGATGCTTCCCCCGTGGAACGGGAGCTGGAGCGCGAGCGGCCCCGGTAGCGGTAGCGGTAGGAGGGGATGCGTGTGATGGCAGCGCCCTGGAGGTAGTCGGCGGCGCTGATGGCGGCCCCCACGCGGAGCTGCCGGTGGCGGTCGATGAACATGTGCACGGCGAGCACGCCCACCATCTCAGCCATGATGAAGGAGAGGGCGCCGAAGTAGAACGACCAGCCATAGGAATAACTGTTCTTCTTAGAGTCCGACTTGGACGGGTCGCCCGCGTTGGCTGATATGTAGACGATGATGCCGATGATGTTACTCAGACCTGGAGGAGAGTGGGGAAGGGGTGATAGATGGGGGAGAGAGGGAGTCATCATCAGCCTCATCATCATAATCATCATCATCAGCCTCATCAATCTCTCTCTCTAATCACTTTCCTGCCTTCATGGAAGGTTGGGGCATTTTAAATCTCTCTCCACCACCCTCTCTCACACTTTCCCTCTTTTGCTCTCTATGTGTCTATCATCTCTCTCTGGCTCTCTCTCTTTCTCTCTGTAGTCTCTCTATCACTCTGTTCTTTAATCATATATATATAGAACATGCAGAAAGAGCAGTGTGTGTGTGTGTGTGTGTGTGTGTGCGTGTGTGTGTGTGTGTGTGTGTGTGTGTGTAAATGATGGGGCTAGAACAGAGCAGAACTATGTCAGGGACATCTTATTTTTAGAGATGAATCCTCATGGGTTCTCCACAGCCTAGCAACAGGAGAGAGAGAGAGGGGGGAGAGAGGAGAGAGGGAGGGGGAAAGGAGAGAGAGAGAGAGAGGGGGGAGAGTTGAGCGGGGAGGGAGAGAAAGAGAGAGATGTGCTCTATATGTCTGACCTGCCCCATGAAGATAGTTATCTGGCTCAGCATAGCCTAGAACTCCTCTCTCTCTCCGTCTCCCTCCCTCTCTCCCTCCCTCCTCCTCTCCTATTTTCTCTCCCCTCCCTCCGTCCCTCAATCTCCTTCACTCTCCCCTCTTCATCCCTGCCTTCCTGCAAAGACGAAGAGGATGCCTGCTACCCTCTACACATCCTACAACCCCTCCATCCCTTACTCTATTTCTCCATCCCTCCCTCCCTACCTCCAGAGCCTCCTTCCCTCCCTCCCTCCCTACCTGCAGAGCCTCCTTCCCTCCCTCCCTACCTGCAGAGCCTCCTTCCTTCCCTCCCTCCCTCCCTCCCTCCCTCCCTCCCTGCAGAGCCTCCTTCCATCCTTCCCTCCATCCCTTACTCTCTTTCTCCATCCATCCCTCCCTACCTGTGGAGACTCCCTCCATCCTCACAAGCAGAGACAAAGACAACGGCTCCCTCCCTCCCGCTACCCCTTCCCTCTCACCCTCCCTCCCTCTATCCCCCTCTCCCTCTATCCCTACTCCCTCCCAAACCCTCCCTCCCTCCATGGCTACCTGCGGAGACGAAGAGGATGCCTGCGCTAAGGATGATGTTGTGGCGTGACTTGTAGAACTCGCTGGCAGCTATACACAGCCCTCCCATGAAGAGCAGGATCACACTCATGATGGGGAAGATACTGGAGGCTCGCACCGCACCTGAGGAGGGACACACACAGACACAGGCACACAGGCAGGCAGACAGGCACACAGGCAGGCAGACAGGCACACAGGCAGGCAGACAGGCACACACACAGAGAGAGAGAGACAGGCATAATAAGGCATACATTGTTCTAAATGAGGAGGATGAGTAGAGTGCTGTGAGATGACTGACACACAGATTGAGGAATAAAGAAAGGTGAATAAATAATGACAGTACAGTACCAAGACTTGTTCCAAATAATCATTGTTTTAAAAATGTTAATTCTGAGAACAACACACTACCTACGTATAGAGACTGTGAGAGACATTTTGACATAACACACTCTCTCTCCCTCCTCTCTCTCTCTCGCTCTCCCTCCTCTCTCTCTCTCTCTCTCTCTCTCTCTCTCTCTCTCTCTCTCTCTCAGACACTGGGTCCTCTATTCAATTCTGTGACACTTCAACTCTCTCTATCAATTTCCCTGTGCCCGTCTCGCCTATCTGTCCATGTCTGTGTCTCAAACTCTCCCCCTCCTTTTTCTCATTCTTTTTTTCTGGTTCCCTCTATCCCTCACTTGATCTCTCCTCTATTAGAGAGCAGACACTGCTTCCTCTATTAGGACTCACTCCATCTCTCTATCACTCCATCTCTCTATCCCGCCACCTCTCTATCTGTCCGTCTGTGTCCCTGCTTACTTTCTTATCTGTCTGTCCATCAGCTGTCTGTCTCTTTGCCCTCTGATTGGCTTATCCGCTGTCCTCCGGCGTTGTCATTGCCGTGGTGACTGGGCTAGCAACCGTCTCTGGGACAGCCAATGGTACAGCTAAATGTGTGTGTGTTTCTGTAAGAGGGGGTAAGTGGTGTACCCTATACTCTTCCCCCTTCTCTCCACCACCCTTCCTCCTTCTTCTTTATTTCCCCCTCTCCATCCTTCTGCACAGCTGTCAGAGGGGGAGAGAGAGGAGGGAGAGAGAGAGAGAGAGAGAGAGAGAGAGAGAGAGAGAGAGAGAGAGAGAGAGAGAGAGAGAGAGAGAGAGAGAGAGAGAGAGAGAGAGAGAGAGAGAGAGAGAGAGAGAGAGAGAGAGAGAGAGAGAGAGAGAGAGAGAGAGAGAGAGAGAGAGAGAGAGAGAGAGAGAGAGAGAGAGAGAGAGAGAGAGAGAGAGAGAGAGAGAGAGAGAGAGAGAGAGAGAGAGAGAGAGAGAGAGAGAGTGTTCCAGGCGAAGGTTCCACTTGGTAAGGTTGATTAAATATTAAGGTGACCTCAGAGTTGGCCCGGCACCAACCTCCCCCTTTCTACCCCCATCCTCCCCCCTGGCCTGTCACATTAACCCCACCTCCCCCCTGCTCATTGACATGTGCAGTCAGGCTGCATTATCTTAAAGATGCAATAACCCCACATCACACACACAGCCTTCTCCAGAGTCAGCAAAAATCTCTCTCTCGCTCTCTCTCTCTCTCTCGCTCTCTCTCAAACACACACACACACACACAACATACACACACGCATACACAGACACACACACACATACACAGAACCCCCTGCACCCCCTGCACACACACACCTCTTTCTGGATCTATCTCATAAACAGACAGAGACTTGGAGACAGAGAGGAACACAGCAAGGTAGAGACACTGTTTCCATCTGTGAGAACACACACACAGGCATGAATGCATATAGGATCATATGGAAATGTGTGTGTATGTGTGTGTGCGTGTGTGTGCATGTGTGTGTGTGTGTGTGTGTGTCAGGCTGAGTTATGGTTTCATTAGCTCCAATTGTGGAGAGTACCTCCTGAGTTATAGAGAATACCAGGGGAGCACGTTGGTAACACACACACACACATGCACTCACACACACACACATACACACTCACACACACACACTCACACACACACGCACGCACAGAGACACACACACACAGACACACGCATTCACACACATACGCACACACACGTATGAATGCATACAGAAAATTCACCCCCGCCCCCACACACACACAAACACTCACAGTACAAACACACTTCTATCGGCCTCTCACACTCTCCAGAGGGGGTGTTTGTACTCTGTACACCACCCACAGGGGAGAGCCCAAGACACACACACACACAACCTCTATATCTAACCCGCCCCATGTGTTATTTGAAAGACTAAGCCACACCTAAGATGTCCGCCCAGTGTGCCAATGTTTGGGCCAATTCACTCAACCACAACACAAATGGCTGACCTCACAATAACACACCGTAGACACATTAAGATACGACCTGCAAACTCACAATGTAGCTTGTGATTGTCAAATGAATGCACAAGCAAAAAAGCATGAATGCACACACACACACACACACACACACACACCACACCACACACTGCAAGTGAGACTGGGGCATACACCCCCTTAAGAAACCTCTGCCCGCATCAGCCAATGACATCTGGCTCTTTACGTAACCATGGCAGCTATTGTAATGGTTAGAGAGAGTTCTGCTACTTTGCTGTGTACCAGAGAATGTGTGTGTGTGTGTGTGTGTGTACGGACAGGTTTCCTACATTATCAGGACCAGAATGTCCTGACAAGTCACCAGAATGTCCTGACAAGGTATTTTTTGAAAAGTCAGTACTTTATGTCCTGAATTTGTTAAAATACTAATTTAGGCTTAAGGTTTAGGGTTTGGGATTAAGGTTTGGGTTAAGGTTAGGGTTAGGGTTTGTGTGTGTGTGTGCGTTTGTGTGATTTGGGCAGTGTGAGTAGCAGAGTAGTCTCCTAAGTCAGCTGGGTCGATGCATACAGTGTATGTATGGGTTGCCCTCGTTGGTAGAGGTGTGTGTGTGTGTGTGTGTGTGTGTGTGAGAGAGTGAGAGTGAGAGTGAGAGTGAGGGAGTGGGAGAGGGAGAGAGAGAGAGCGCGCGATGGTTGGAGACCTAAAACTATAAGAATAAAAGATCAGAGAGAGTAAAGGTCATGGTTGTCTTGTATTATGAACTGGGTGGTTCGAGCCCTGAATGCTGATTGGCTGACAGTCATGGTAAATCAGACCGTATACGACGGGTATAAATAAACATTTATATTTACTGCTATAATGACATTGGTAAGCAGTTTATAATAGCAATAAGGCACCTCTGGGGTTTGTGGTATATGGCCAATATACCACGGCTAATGGCTGTTCTTATGCACAGTGTGCCTGGATACATCCCTTAGCCCAGAGTGCCTGGATACATCCCTTAGCCGTGGTATATTGGCCATATACCACAAACCCCTCGGGCCTTATTGCTTAATTATACCATAGCATTGTTGAATACTTGTTTCTGAGTGTGTGTGTGTGTGGTGTGTGTGTGGTGTGTGTGTAGGGGCTGTCAGCCAGTCATCGTTAAGCCGGTAGCTCAACTAAATGAAGAGCCTGTCATTGGCTAAAATATTAATGACATCATTGGACATGGTGACATCAGCAGCAGCTACCACAGTAAGTGGCTTTCTCTAAACCATTGCATCATAGATTTCTAATTATATGCATTGTGTGTGTGTGTGTGTGTGTGTGTGTGTGTGTGTGCCATGCGTCTTGATCCAGCTGGAGCCGAGCTCTTGACCATGTCTAATCCTATTGAATGGATCAGCGCCTGATAACTAGAACACACACACACACACACACACACACACACACACTGACAACTCTATAAAACTCACTGCAACACCCTGTACACAAAACTGTCACGACCCACTTTCTCTCTTTTTCTTTGCACCACACTGATCTCCTTTTCCTATCCATTCTCTCCCTCTCCTCTCCTCTCTCACTCTTTCTCTCTCCCTCTCCTCTCTCACTCTTTCTCTCTCCCTCCCCTCTCTCACTCTTTCTCTCTCTCTCCCCTCTCTCACTCTTTCTCTCTCCCTCCCCTCTCTCACTCTTTCTCTGTCCCTCCTCTCTCTCACTCTTTCTCTCTCCCTCCCCCTCTATCTTTCTCTCTCCCTCATTCTAACCCTCCCCTCTCTTTCTCTCCTGCATCCCTCCATCTTTCTCTATCTCTTCCTCAACCTTCCCCCTCTTTCTCTCCCTCCTCTCTCTCTCTCTCGCTCTCTCTCTCTCTCTACAGACCCAGTGGCGCTGCAGCTAAAATCCTGACTCCGGTTATGTAATTATGCATGTGTGAACTCATCCAGCTAGAGAGACGGAGAAACGAGAGAGCGAGAGAGAAAGAGAGGGAGTCAGAGAGAGAAAGAGAGAAAAAAAAGCGCGAGAGAGAAACAATGAAAATAGAACAGAGAGATGGGGCCCTGTCCTCTGTGTATACATGCATCTGTGCATACTTGTGTGTGTGCATGTGTGTTTGTGTGTGTGTACGTGTGTTTGGGTGTGTGTGTGTGTGTATTCACTGTTTACAGCATGTGTTGTTCGCCTAGTGACACCGGTTAGATCTGCTCCATTAATCTATTAATGACTCAGGCGTTTGAAATGGACGCCTATCACTTCACAGAGGACATCAGGACCCCTCAAGTCACCAAGGACTGATATTTAATATTCATGACACTTTGAAAATGTCAGTAGTTTATGTAGATCTGTAGGATTTTTTTCTTCTTCCCTTTTTAGATTTAAATTGAAGGTAGCAAAATGTCCAATGGATGTAAAGAATTTCACTAGGCACTGTAAGAGGAGAGGAGATGAGATGAGATGAGAGAGAGAGAGAGAGAGAGAGAGAGAGAGAGAGCGAGAGAGAGAGAGAGAGAGAGAGAGAGAGAGAGAGAGAGAGAGAGAGAGAGAGAGAGAGAGAGAGAGAGAGAGAGAGAGAGAGAGAGAGAGAGAGAGAGAGAGAGAGAGAGAGAGAGAGAGAGAGAGAGAGAGAGAGAGAGAGAGAGAGATACCAGGAATAGTAGCAGGACATACAACACCAGTGTACCAATCACTATAATCACTGTGAGGAACTGAGCTATTTTGACAGCCCCATCGCACCCCCTGCTCTCTCTCTCTCTCTCTCTCGCTCTCTCTCTCTCTAGTCCAGTCGTAAAACAAGCTACTCTCTCAAAAGCTCACGCTTCAAACTGGTCGGCATGGAAACCGACAGAGGGAAGAGTTAGTATGTGACTGCCGTTGTTTTTAGTTTAGGGGTAGGAGAGAGAGAGAGAGAGAGAGAGAGAGAGAGAGAGAGAGAGAGAGAGAGAGAGAGAGAGAGAGAGAGAGAGAGAGAGAGAGAGAGAGAGAGAGAGAGAGAGAGAGAGAGAGAGAGAGAGAGAGAGAGTATCCTCCTTACCCTCCCTAACCCTCACCCCTACCCTGTATCCTCCTTACCCTCCCTAACCCTCACCCCTACCCTGTATCCTCCTTACCCTCCCTAACCCTCACCCCTACCCTGTATCCTCCTTACCCTCCCTAACCCTCACCCTACCCTGTATCCTCCTTACCCTCCCTAACCTCACCCCTACCCTGTATCCTCCTTACCCTCCCTAACCCTCACCCCTACCCTGTATCCTCCTTACCCTCCCTAACCCTCACCCCTACACTGTATCCTCCTTACCCTCCCTAACCCTCACCCCTACCCTGTATCCTCCTTACCCTCCCTAACCCTCACCCTACCCTGTATCCTCCTTACCCTCCCTAACCCTCACCCTACACTGTATCCCCCTTACCCCTAGAGGCGACCCCCTCTAAGCCCTCTCTCTCACCCCCTCACCCTCCCTTACCCCTGTGCCCCTCTCTTTCAGGCAGGAATGAAGGAGCAGAGAGCAGGATGGAGGGATGAAGAGATGAGAGAGAGAGAGAGAGAGAGGAGAGAGAGAGAGAGAGAGAGAGAGAGAGAGGTGTGACCCATATAAGCGAGGCTGGAGTATTTATAGAAGAATGTGGCCTAATTGGCAAACCATCGGGAGAGCGACAGCGCAGTCCTGCTACCCTCCTCTTCCTCCTCCTCCTCCTCCTCCTCATCTTCTTCCTCTTCCTCCTCCTCCTCCACTTCCTTCACTGCCCTCATCCAGTTGAGTGTCCATTCAACCATCAAGCACTCCAAATGACACGTGGCGCAGCCATAGCTATAATTGTCATGGTTGACAGCAGGACTAAGTCATACTAGGGTAGGGCCAGCAGTTTGACCCAATGAAAGTACATATGAATGGACAAAGCCATCGATTACGTGACAACATTCATTCCTATGTGAAGACTCAATAGCACATTGAAGCCCAGGAAGTCAGTTAAGATGGCGTCTCATGTGGGAGATTTATGTTGACATAACATGCGCAGTTTTAGCAACTCGAGGCAGTGATGTTGCAGGCTAACTCTCATTGATAATCTCAAGTTGAAGGCCGACTGGGGTACTGCAGGCTGCCATTAGCTACTAAATTATCCTTATAACTTCTTCTGTGTGCGATTTTTAAATAATTGGTTCAAGGTCATACATCTGGTGTAACAGAACTAATTATTGGTACCATGATTGTCTTCAGCATTTTAATTTATTTACATGAAGACCGCCATTTTCCCCTTCACTATAATGGGGGATTCTGTTTTCTGCAAACAATACCTGTAGTACCGCGGTCGGCCTTGAACTTCATGGCTTCAATGAGAGAGGGCAGTTGTTCTTGCCTGGTTTGACCTGATCATGTGACCTTATACTATGTGACCTGGCCATGTGACCTTATACCATGTAACCTGAGCAGGGAAAACTCCAGGGACCATATCCACAAAGCCTCTCAGAGTACTGATGTAGGATCAGTTTCACCTTTTATATCATAATGACTAAAATTATATGGACAGCTAGGGACCTGATCCTAGATCAGCAGTCCTACTCTGAGACGCTTTGTGGATACGGGCCCTGTTCAAGTTAGGTAAAACGTCACACTTAAGGCACTGTAAACAAAATAGAACAAACAAAACTGAGAGAGAGATAGGTAAAGGTGTAGAGGTGGAGGGAAATACACTGAAGGAGAGAGAGAAATAAATAAAGGACTCACGTAAAAAGAACTCAGCGCCATCCGCTTGGAAGTCTGTGTCTTCTGGGAAGTGGTCTATCTGTTTACACATCCCTTTGTAGGAGCCTGAGAGAGAGAGAGAGAGAGAGAGAGAGAGAGAGAGAGAGAGAGAGAGAGAGAGAGAGAGAGAGAGAGATGGTTAGAGACCTAAAACTATAAGAACAAAAGACCAGACAGAGTAAAGGTCATGGTTATCTTCTATTATACCACAGCATTGTTGAATACTAATTTCTGATTGGCTAGAAGGGCATTCTAGAATGGACATTAAAACCAGATAACGGGACAGTTGGAAAAGATATCGGGACAGTTGGAAAATATATTGGGACACCTTGCAATCATGACTCAATATGTGCCTACACATGCAGACCGTACTTGCTACAAAGTTACAGAAAGCTAAACCAACATCTACACAAACTGAAATTGGATACATTGTAAAGACAGGTCCAACGTGGAAAAAACGTAGCTAGCATTGATTTTATTTTGTAGAGACATTATTTTGTTGTTGAGCATCTGATGACCTAACATGGTGAGTGATGAACACACATTTATCTGGTTCCTACTGTTGCAATCATGACGCAAGTGGCGCTATGCTGTCAAATCCTCCCACATGTTTCTAATTTGATCAGCTTTTTTCAGCAATGTTTTTTTGTCATATTGTCAGGTTTGCTAGCAACAAACTATTTAGCTAACTTCTAGCCTAGTGTTTGATATGCAATGTGATCTCCTTGTAATTAACAGTCAGTGTTGATGAGTGTGCCAGGCAAAATCTGGCATTATCAGCTCATTGTTATGGATGTATCCAAATGAATGTCAATAGAAAACAGCTACTTTGCTGTTATTCTGGAAGCCGAGGTAGTGACTGTGTTAGCCGTAGCTAGCTGGCTAGCTAGCAAGCAAGGGATAGTACGTTGCCAGTGAGCATGGCAACTAAACATAAAGATCAAACGACTGGGTCGCCTCTGTAAATATCCAACTAATCGAATGAACGACTGGTTCGTGTCTCTAGCAACGAAAAGACGACGTCCCGCTGCGTCGTCCATTATTTCCAAGGTAATGTACAGAACGTCGACATTTATCCCTTACTTATTGGACCGTTGGCTTTTATACTTTTCAAATTGTCAGTGAGCCTCAAGCAATTTTGCCAACAGTCACAACATTCAAATGAATAGAAGCCGCATATGTGGAGTCGCTTTGGTTGGGATTTTGGGGAGGTGCTTGGTTTGGCTGTGCGACGCCCGCGGTCGGTGGTCTATCATGGTTCTGCGCCTGCGGACATTGAATTAGCCTTTAGACTAAGACTACAGACTACATACAGACTACATACAGAGCACATACATAATAGATACAGCTGCATACAGGCTATATACACAATATCAGGTAGCACAGCTACATTTATCACAGAGATCTGTGTGTGTGTGTTTGTGAGTGTGTGTGTGTGTTTGTGCGGTTCTGCTTGGTTTAGCTCCCATGCCATCCAAAACCACTGTCATTAAATACACCTGTTAATTGTTATTGAAGGAAATGGGAAGACAGCATTCAAACTGGAGCAGAGGGCACACACACACAAGCAAGCACAAGCATGCATGCATGCACACACACACACACAGCATCATAGTATTGTGTCATACGTTTAGTTACACACACTCATCATCACACACATACATGTAGAAATTCATTAAACCATACTCAAGCGTCTCTCTCTCTTTCCCTCTTTCTCTCTCTCTCTTTCTCTCTCGCTCTCTCAAACACATGCACACCCACGCTACACCAAAAGCACATACATATGTAATCTGGAAGCACATATTCCTTCACTCTCTCCTCCTCCTCCTCCGTCTCTCTCTCTTCCTCTATCTCTCGCTCTCGCTCTGCCTCTCTCTGTCGCTCGTTCACTCTTCCGCTCTCTCTCGCTAGTTCGCTCTCCCTCTCTCTCTCTCTCTCTCTCTCTCTCTCTCTCTCTCTCTCTCTCTCTCTCTCTCTCTCTCTCTGGAAAACATACAGACACTCAACAAACACACATACTAAGGCCTATATACTGTCAGGGACTTTGCAATGGATTCTTAGAGGTTTTGACAGCCCTGTCTCACACACATCCATCCACACGCACACACACTTTCTAATTTTTATTTTCCATAATCATGACACGGCCTTGACCTGATCCTCATATCTGATTATATATATGAACAAAACTATAGAAACACAGGAGCTGTAGAAGAAAAGAGATCATACTAATAATCAATCTCATCCCCTCCTCTCTCTCTCTCTCTCTCTCTCTCTCTCTCTCTCTCTCTCTCTCTCTCTCTCTCTCCCCCCCCCTCTCTCTCCCCCTCTCTCTTAAGAAGCAACCCCCCCCATGGCTCTCCAAAGTCAATCAGCTTGATACTCTTTCTTTCATTTTCCTCTCTCTGTCTCTCGTAAGAAACCAACTCCTTAAATCGATCCTCCTCTTCCCACCTCCCATGAAAAATGAGTCCAGTCTTCTCACTGTCTCTGTCTCTTATTCCAGACTCTTAGTCTGGTCTGTCTGTGTCTTGGCCCAAACGTGCTTTTAGAATATCTTCCAAATGTACCCTTCCATGTTACAGATCGACTCAAGCACTCTACAGAGTCCAATCCCTAGTCAGCTCAGTTGTCTTCTAGAATATTAGACAGTTAGTTTTCATAATTTTCAAATTCTCAGTTCGGCTAAAACTATTTCTGTATCTGTCACCAGTTGAACAGATGCTTAACACACCTGGTTTCCCAGGTCTAAATTAGACCTTGAGACAGGTGTGCAGTCCTATACACAGGCCTCTCCCCTCTTCTCTTCTCTTCTCTTCTCTTCTCTTCTCTTCTCTTCTCTTCTCTTCTCTTCTCTTCTCTTCTCTTCTCTTCTCTTCTCTTCTCTTCTCTTCTCTTCTCTCCTCCTGTCCTCCACTCCTCTCCTCTACTCTCCAATACTCTCCTCTCCTCTCCTCTCCTCTCCTCTCCTCTCCTCTCCTCTCCTCTCCTCTCCTCTCCTCTCCTCTCCTCTCCTCTCCTCTCCTCTCCTCTTCTCTTGCGTGTGTGTGTGTGCTCTGACACCAGAAACCCTACTAAGTGAACCAGAGATTGTTCTCTTCTACTCTGTCTCTACACAGTACAGCTCTACTATAGTTATAATGATGTGTAGCTCTCCCAAATCGCTCTGTTAAATTATACATCCTCCTTAAGCACTGAGCATATACTATTATTCTTACAGAGACACACACCGCTGGGGTCGAATTCACACCGCGACCCACATCCCCACAGCGAGAAATGGCCAGACGCTGAGGTAATGTGATTCAAACCAATGAGGAGAGCCAATAAGAGGCATTGTCATTGTAGGGATGACCTAACCTCTAGCTTGGGGTTAACGATATGATAAATGTATTAGCATGTTTAGCAATGAGACACTTTGACTCACTGCAGAGAGCGAGAGAGAGAGATAGAGGGAAAGAGAGCAGAGGGAGAGCGAGAGCGAGAGAGTGGGTGTGAACTGTGAATATGAAAACGTATGCGACGATAGCTACTAAATAGGCTATACTGTGAGTTATGCTAATGTTAGCTACACTACTTTGTTTTTTATGCTAATGTTAGCTTAGCCGCTCTGATGGCTAAATGTAGGCTAACATTAGCTTAATCCTTCAACCCCAATCTAGTGAGAATATATGAACATAGGAAGACTAGCCAGCCAGAGAGGTTCAAACCTAGATGTACTATGTGTGTGTTCCAAATGGTACCCTATTCCCTATATAGTGTACTTCTTTAGTCTTAACCAGGATGGATTCTTTCCTCTTGCTGAAAAGAAAAACTAGAACAAAACCAATCGCTCTACTAAGAGAATGTGTGTGTGTGTGTGTGTGAGTCAGTTGCTCAATGAAAAAAAGAGGGCCGTAAGACAATGACCCTGATAAGGTTTTTAATTGTGATTTTTATTTCATTTTAATCTTCGACCCAAACGGCCCAATTCATTTCCTCACCATTTATACACATGCAAGCACACACACACACACACACACATGTAAAATAGAGCTAGTGGAGATGGAGTAATAGTGAATATCTCAACCTGGGATGGTGTTGTGTAGTTTACTGTGTTATCATACATATATGTATCAGGAATGGGCGTAGCACTCTGTAACATTCAGTGGGTGTTAGGACTCTGGAACATTCCATGGGTGTTAGGAGTCTGGAACATTCCATGGGTGTTAGGAGTCTGGAACATTCCATGGGTGTTAGGACTCTGGAACACTCCATTTGTGTTAGGACTCTGGAACATTCCATGGGTGTTAGCATGGGTGTTAGGACTCTGGACATTCCATAGGTGTTAGGACTCCCGTTACCACCTTGACCAATGACTACTGTAGCAGCATGCAATAACATGACACACTGTAACAGAGGTGTTATGACTTCTGAGTGCACCTCAACGTATCATGTGACCACCTAGATGACTTGTCTACATTGAGGTTGTCCATATGGCATAGCAATAGCACGACACGGGTGTTATGACTTCTGAGTGCACTTCATAATATTTTGCGACCAGTCTACATGGAGGTGGGTGATGTTATACTGTGCATGAATGTATCTTCGACTGCAGTACAGTAGCAGCATGTAATAACATAACATTACATTGGTGTAGGCAGGGTTGCAAAATTCAGGTAACTTTCCCAGGTTTTCCCGAAATCCTGCTTAATCCCTCCTGATTTCGGGAATCTTCCAACCGGGACTTCTGGAAAACATGGGAATTTTGGGAAAGTTACCGGATTTTTGCAACTCTACATGGCTGTTATGACTTTTGAGTTAACCTCATGATATTGTGACCACACAGGTGGTTAGGATCATAGAATATAAATCTACCGGGAGGCCTTTCTATATATTATATTTGTATGGTTGGGATGACCATATTGTTTAGTTTAGTGCATACTGAGGGATGTTGGTTAGAGAGAGGGAAGAGATGAATGAGGGAAAGAGAGGGAAAGAGAGGGATGAGAAGGAAAGAGAGGGAAGAGAAGGATGAGAAGGAAAGAGAGGGATGAGAGGTAAAGATAGAGAAAGAGGAACATCTCATTCATTCATATCTATGGGGGAGAAGTAGCTGTGTGCGTAGTAAGGAGTGATGAATTATGGGTAGTTGTGGAATGACACGGAAACTGTGATGGAGATATGGAGAGGGAGAGAGAGAGAGAGAGGGAGAGAGAGAGAAAGAAAGACAGATTGAAAGAGAAAAGAGAGAAAGAAAGAAAGAAAGAAAGAAAGAAAGAAAGAAAGAAAGAAAGAAAGAAAGAAAGAAAGGGAGAAAGAGAGAAAGATTGAAAAAGAGAGAGAGATAGAGAAAGAGAGAAAGGGATAAAGAAAGATTGAAAGAGAGAGAAAAGAGAGATAGATGGGTTGTGAGTCACCACCACCATTTATATAGGGCACATCCCCCTTCTACCCCCACCCCCTCTTTCTCAGTCGTGATGTGATGCTGACGTGTGTGTTTGTGTGTGTGTCTGTGTGTCTGTGTGTGGGTGCGGGTGTGCTTGCAGGTGAGTGTGTGTGTACGAGTATTTGTGTGTGTACAAGTGTGTATGTGTATTGCCATTTACATATTGACATGGGTTAGGTAATTATGACAGAGCCTGTCATGGACAGATAAATATATATCAGTGACACAACTTAAAAAAATTAAATAAAATCATCTATTTTTCCTGCCCCTTCATCAATCTCACCTCCCTTCCCTCACCTCCCCTCCCTCCATCCCTCTCCACATCCCTCCTCCACTTTCCTCCCTCCATCCCTCTCCACATCCCGCCTCCACTTCTCTCCCTCCATCCCTCTCCCCATCCCTCCTCCACTTCCCTCCCTCCATCCCTCTCCCCAACCCTCCTCCACTTCCCTCCCTCCATCCCTCTCCACATCCCTCCTACACTTCCCTCCCTCCATCCCTCTCCACATTCCTCCTCCACTTCCCTCCCTCCATCCCCCTCCACATCCCTCTTCCACTTCCCTCCCTCCATCCCTCTCCACATCCCTCCTACACTTCCCTCCCTCCATCCCTCTTCCCATCCCTCCTCCACTTCCCTCCCTTCCACCATAGTCCCTGTGCCCAAGAACGCCATGGTAACCTGTCTAAATAATTATTGCCCCTCAGCACTCACATCTGTAGCCATGAAATGCTTTGGAAGGCTGGTCATGGCTCACATAGACACCATCATCCCAGACACCCTAGACCATAGTGATAGGCCCACGCACCAATTTTATTGTTTAGGAACTCAGTCGGGGTCACAACTTAATGTTGAGAGCTAGAATAAAAGAATACACAAGGTGCAATTTCAAAATTTGGTTGTGCATCAGCAATCACTCAATTAGCCCATGTCAGTTAAATGTTTTAGATTGGTAAATTAGTCTAGCGGCTAGCTATCTAAACTTGTAGTAAGCATGGTCGAATTACCGACTGGGGTGGGGCCCATTGATCATCAGTTATCATATTAAAAACTGAAAATATTTGCCTCCACCCGATGGCAAAATGTGCAGAATTGCAGGAAATTAGCTGTAAAATTGCAAATCTTCTCTCCGCCCAATGGCAAAATGTGTACAATTGTAGCAAACTTGCTTTAAAACGTCAAAATTTTCTCTACACCGCATGGCAAAATGTGCCGAATTGCAGGAAATGAACTTTAAAACTAAAACGTTTTCTCTTTGCTGTCACGAGGGGGGCCGCTGAAATGTTTTGCACTCCACACTGGCGTCTCCCACCTAGATAAGAGGAACACCTACGTGAGAATGCTGTTCATTGACTACAGCTCAGCGTTCAACACCATAGTGCCCTTAAAGCTCATCACTAGGCTAAGGACCCTGGAACTATAACACCTCCCTCTGCAACTGGATCCTGGACTTCCTGACGGGCCGCCCCCAGGTGGTAAGGGTAGGTAACAACACATCTGCCACGCTGACCCACAAAACAGAGGCCTCTCAGGGGTGCATGCTTAGTCCCCTCCTGTACTCCCTGTTCACCCACGACTCCAACACCATCATTAAATTTGCTGACGACACGGCGGTGGAAGGCCTGATCACAGACGACGATGAGACAGCCTATAGGAAGGAGGTCAGAGACCTGACAGTGTGGTGCCAGGACAACAACCTCTCCCTCAGCGTCAGCAAGACAAAGGACTACAGGAAACGGAGGGCCGAGCATGCCCCCATCCACATCGATGGGGCTGTAGTGGAGCAGTTTGAGAGCTTCAAGTTCCTTTGTGTCCACATCACTAAGGATCTATCATGGTCCACACACACCAACACAGTCGTGAAGAGGGCACGACAATGCCTCTCCCCCTCCAAGATTTGTCATGGGCCCTCAGATCCTCAAAACCTTCTACAGCTGCACCATTGAGATGGTAATGCATGCGGCCCAGTACATCACGGGGGCCGAGCTCCCTGCCATCCAGGACCTCTATCCCAGGCGGTGTCAGAGGAAGGCTCTAAACTGTGTCAAAGACTCCAGCCACCCAAGTCATAGACTGTTCTCTCTGCTACCGCATGGCAAGCGGTACCGATGCACCAAGTCTGGAACCAACAGGACCCTGAACAGCTTCTACCCCCAAACCATAAGACTGCTAAATAGTTAACCAAATAGCTACCCTGACTATCTGCATTGACCCTTTTTCCACTCACTTTTTTGACTCATCACATACACTGCTGTTACTGTATTTATTATTACTTTTATTATTAAATGTTTTTACTTTTGTTATTAAGTGTTATTACTTGTATTATTAAGTGTTATGACTTGTATTATTAAGTGTTATGACTTTTCTATAATTTCTCTATTTTCTCTCTCTGCATTGTTGGGAAGGGACCGTAAGTAAGCATTTCACTGTTAGTCTACACCATTTGATTTGATTCCTCTCACCACCCCCTTCCCCATACCTCCCTACCATCCCTCCCTCCTTCCCCTCCCTCTCACAACCTCCCTCAGCCCCATCTCTCCATCCATCCATCCCTCCCTCCCTCCCCTCCCTCTCACAACCTCCCTCAGCCCCATCTCTCCATCCCTCCCTTCCATCCCTCCCTCCCCTCCCTCCCCTCCCTCAGCCCCATCTCTCCATCCATCCATCCCTCCCTCCCCTCCCTCTCACAACCTCCCTCAGCCCCATCTCTCCATCCATCCATCCCTCCCTCCCTCCCCTCCCTCTCACAACCTCCCTCAGCCCCATCTCTCCATCCCTCCCTTCCTTCCATCCCTCCCCTCCCTCTCACAACCTCCCTCAGCCCCATCTCTCCATCCATCCATCCCTCCCTCCCTCCCCTCCCTCTCACAACATCCCTCAGCCCCATCTCTCCATCCATCCATCCCTCCCTCCCCTCCCTCTCACAACCTCCCTCAGCACCATCCCTCCCTCCCCTCCCTCTCACAACCTCCCTCAGCCCCATTCCTCCCTTCCCTCCCTCTCACAACCTCCCTCAGCCCCATCTCTCCCTCCTTTCATCATGTGTTGTCTGTCATTCCTCTTCTAACTGTGTGGAGCTGGTGTTAACAGGTTTACTAACCACAGAGAAGATCAGTAGGAAAACACCAGGAGCTCTCTCTCTCTCTCTGTGTGTGTGTGTGTGTGTGTGTGTGTGTGTGTGTGTGTGTGTGTGTGTGTGTGTGTGTGTGTGTGTGTGTGTTTTGCAGGTCCCCAGGACCCTATCCCAAACCTTAATCCTGAACTTAACCAAGATAATTAATGCCTGAACTCTTAACCAATCAGAATTCATGCCTGAACTTAACCCTAGAGTTGTTTCTGTTTTAACCCTATCACAAACCTTATCCCTTAACCCAGTCGGAATGAATTCCTTAACTGAACCGTAGAGTTGTTTCTGTGAGCCTAAATCTTCTGGAGCTCATGTGAGATCTGTATGCCTAAATCAGGGGAGAACGACTGCCCCCTCTCAATGACGCCACGGAAGTACAAGGCCGACCACAGTACTACAGGTATTGTTTACAGAAAACAGGACCTCCCATTACAGTGAATGGAAAAATGGCAATCTTCGCATAAATAAATAAAAATGTTGAGGACAATCATGGCACCAATAATTGCTTCTAATACACCAGATGTACACTACCGTTCAAACGTTTGGGGTCACTTAGAAATTTCCTTGTTTTCGAAAGAAAAGCAATTTTGTTGTCCATTAAAATAACATCAAATTGATCAGAAATACAGTGTAGACATTGTTAATGTTGTAAATGGCTATTGTAGCTGGAAACGGCAGATTTTTTATGGAATATCTACATAGGCGTACAGAGGCCCATTATCAGCAACCATCAGTCCTGTGTTCCAATGGCACGTTGTGTTTGCTAATCCAAGTTTATCATTTTAAAAGGCTAATTGATCATTAGAAAAACCCTTTTGCAATTATGTTAGCACAGCTGAAAACTGTTGTGCTGATTAAAGAAGCAATAAAACTGGCCTTCTTGAGACTAGTTGAGTATCTGGAGCATCAGCAATTGTGGGTTCGATTACAGGCTCAAAATGGCCAGAAACAAATAACTTTCTTCTGAAACTCGTCAGTCAATTCTTGTTCTGAGAAATAAAGGCTATTCTATGTGAGAAATTGCCAAGAAACTGAAGATCTCGTACAACGCTGTGTACTACTCCCTTCACAGAACAGCGCAAACTGGCTCTAACCAGAATAGAAAGAGGAGTGGGAGGCCCCGGTGCACAACTAAGCAAGAGGACAAATACATTAGAGTGTCTAGTTTGAGAAACAGGCGCCTCACAGGTCCTCAACTGGCAGCTTCATTAAATAGTACCCGCAAAACACCAGTCTCAACGTCAACGGTGAAGAGGCGACTCCGGGATGCTGACCTTCTAGGCAGAGTTGCAAAGAAAAGCCATATCTCAGACTGCCCATCTTAATCTTTTCTTTTTATTGGCCAGTCTGAGATATGGCTACAATAGCCATACAATAGCCATAGCTCAGCTGGTAGAGCACGGCGTTTGTAACGCCAAGGTAGTGGGTTCAATCCCCGGGACCACCCATACACAAAAATTTATGCACGCATGACTGTAAGTCGCTTTGGATAAAAGCGTCTGCTAAATGGCATATTATATTTATTATTATACAACATTAACAATGTCTACACTGTATTTCTAATCAATTTGATGTTATTTTAATGGACAAAAAAATTGATTTTCTTTCGAAAGCAAGGACATTTATAAGTGACCCCAAACTTTTGAACGGTAGTGTATGTCCTTGAACTGATTATTTAAAAATCGCACTCGAAGTTATAAGGATAATTTAGTTGCTAATGGCAGCCTGCAGTACCCCGGTCGGCCTTCAACTTGAGTTACTCAATGAGAGGGGGCAGCACTGAGTTAGCCTGCAACTTCACTTCCTGGAGTTGCTCAAACTGGGCATGTTATGTCTTCACGAGACGCCATCTTAACCGACTTCATTTGGCTTCAATGAGCTATTGAGTCTTCACATATTGTAAGAATAAATAGTCTCACGTGATCAATGACTTTGTCTATTCATGTATACAGTCATTGGCCTAAATACAGGACGTCGAGAGATGAAGTCCATTTACTAATCAAAAATAGACTTTATCCAATGATATCAAGAAATTAAGTGAGACTTTGATATCTTGTTGGGAGAGAGTGAGAGAGCAGGCGGAGAGGGAGTAGGGGGGTTGGATTGTGAGTCATACCACCACAAGGGCCTCTGGGTCCACACACACACACACACACACACACTGCATAGCAACCGCTGCAGAAGCCTACACACAGAAGCCTTCACTATACAGTCCTTCACTAATACCAAGGAAATATGTTATGGGATAGGTAGCCCAACGTCTAGGAATTGGACCTGTGGCCGAAAAGTGTCCGGTTCAAATCCCGGGCCCAGAAAAATGGATGGAATTTATCTGGCAACTGGAGGGCTGCTTGATTCACATCCTAAAGTTGTTCCCCTACTGTTGGGCACTTGAGCAAGACCCTTTATCGCACAACATGCTTTCTATCCAGGGGTGCTGCACTGCAGGTTGACCCTGTGCTTGTCTCAACTGTATGTATGCTGTCTCAGAGCAGAAGGCAAATTGCCATTGTTTGCTGTAACTGATGGACAATAAGGTTGCATTGTATGGAGTTAAATAACACTAATATGTGAGAACAATATTTTTTGTGAACAAATGTTGAATTTGGTCGTTATAATAAGGTTGGTAGTAACGTGGAAATTGTTGTGGAAATCTTTTGCAGCTCAAGTCGACTACAAAACCCACAATGCAATGCTCTCTATGGGCTGGCTGGC
Organism: Coregonus clupeaformis; assembly: GCF_020615455.1. Taxonomy (NCBI): domain Eukaryota; kingdom Metazoa; phylum Chordata; class Actinopteri; order Salmoniformes; family Salmonidae; genus Coregonus; species Coregonus clupeaformis. The sequence goes on from NW_025533538.1 coordinate 265,648, forward strand.
TAGCTAGCTAGTTAAGTAGCTAGCTAGCAAACATAGCTACACACAATAATACCAAAGTCAATATCAGCATGTGAAGTAACTAGCTAGTTAGCTGTAAAATCACGTAAACAAAGTGCACTATCAATTTAGAAGTCTACAATCGCACCATATTCAATCCGCAGATCGATGTGCCTCACAGAGTGGAGTCTGACATTCGCAACGGGCATGCAATGACACCATGCAATGCACCCTAGACTGAAGAGGCAGACAAATAGGAGAAATGTGGTGGACCCTCTGTTAAATTACAAATTTCTCGAGGTTGGAATATCGCTAAAATATGATCAATGGCTCATTTGAGGGAAGACAACCTCCCGCGTTATGACATCGACCAGTTATGACATCGACCAGTATTGAAAATCTGACATGTATGATAGACATTTTTGTGATTTAAAGTCATATTCCTATTAACTTCCAGTGTAGTGAGAGCAGCTTTATCGCAATGCTACATCATACCGGCCAAATTTCTGCTTGTTTGAACGGCTCAGATACACATGAAAACACTAGCTAGCTACCTTTTGAGTGTGGATCCCGTGACGCGGTTGGCATCAGTTGCTGGGACCTCTGCTATCTGTCCAGTGATCCTGCCGACCAAGGCCAGTTCTGTGGAGCTGCTTGGCATAGCTGCTAGTCTAGCTGCTAGCTAGCTGCCTATCAAGCTAGCGGGTTTTCTTGAGGGCTTGAACGCAGCCCGCGATGTGGTTAGCCCTTGTGGCTGGGACCGCGGATTGTCCCAGGCTTGTGGCTGTCTAGATACCTGCTGTTTGTTGTTGTTGTTTCAAATCTGTCTGTTTGTCTGTCTTTCCATCTATCCCTATCTGTCTCTTTCTCTGTCTCTCTTCCCCCTGCCCCCCCCTCTCTCTCTCTCTGTCTCTCTTCCCCCCTGCCCCCTCTCTCTCTCTCTGTCTCTCTTCCCCCCTGCCCCCTGCCCCCTCTCTCTCTCTCGGTCTCTCTTCTGCCCTTCTCTCTCTCTCTCTCTCTCTCTCTCTCTCTCTTTCGGAACGAGGGAGAGCTCGGTTTGCTGTTTAGGAAAGTTTTGAAAGTCTGTTGAAACAGTTACTAGCTAGCTACCTTTTGAGTTTGGATCACGCAACACGGTTTGCATCAATTTCTGGGACCGCTGCTATCTGTCCAGGGATCCTGCCTACCAAGGGTCTGATAAACTGCTTGGCGTAGCTGCTAGCCTAGCTGCCACTGTTAGCGGCCTATCAATTTAGCTGGGTTTCCTTGAGGGCTTGAGCGCAGTTAGCCCTTGTGGCTGGGACAGCGAATTGTCCCAGGCTTTTGACTGTCTAGATCCCTGCTGTTTGTTGCTGTTTCCATCTTCCTTGCGACCTGCCCTATCTGGAACTGTGAGGAGTAACAGCGTAGCCTATGTTACTACCATGACAAAGACGAGAGCCGGTGGGAGTACCGTTGAGGACAGTGGTGTCTCTCTATCACAGGTGAAGGATCTTATAAATGAACAAAAATATTTCTACAAGGAGTTGTTACAACAACAAGAAAATAGCTTCAAGTGTCATTGAGAGAGAGGACATCAGTTCTGTATGTGAATCCATGATAACAATGACAGAGAAATCAGATTATCTCGAGGGACAATCAAGGCGGAACAACATTATTATGGATGGAATTGCAGAATCTCCACATGAGATGTAGACGGAGTCTGAGGACAAAGTGAGGGAAATTATCTCTGAGAAACTGAAGATGGACCACAGGAAGATTGAGGTGGAGCGCGCCCACAGGATTGGAAAACCCACCCAGGTGACAGGCCCAGGTCGATAGTGGTCAAGTTCCTGAGGTTCAAGGGCAAGGTAGCTGTTCTGGAAAGAGCCAAGAAATTGAGAGTAACGTACATCTTCGTCAACGAGGCCTATCTTGAAGCTGTGCACCAGAAGAGGAAAGAACTTATCCCAGCCATGAAAGTTACCAGAGCGTGTGGGGACATTGCTTACATCCGCGATGACAGGCTCCTTGTCCACCCTCCCTCCCAAAAGCCTGGAAGGGATGAGAGAGCCAAGCCTATGAGTTTGTAGCTTCAACCCTGCAGCACACACACACACTTACACATCCCAACTGATTAATGGACTGCTGAATGTTGTTGTTTTTCTCTTGCTTTGTTTGTTATTTTCCGTATTATGTCTATCTCTGAGAAGCTACCCAGGAAAGGTCTGAAAATAGCCCATATTAACATACTGTATGTAGCCTTAGAAATAAGGTTCATGAAATCAATAAATTGCTAACGTCAGATAACATTCATATATTGGCCATTTCTGAGGCTCACTTAGGTAATTCCAGCAGTAGCAATACAAGGATATAACATATATAGAAGAGACAGGAAGGATATAACATACTGTATATAGAAGAGAGAGGAATGCTTATAGCAGTGGTGTTGCTATATATATATATATTCAGAGCCATATCCCTGTAATACATAGAGATCTAATGTGAGGTGTTGTTGAAGTGCTGTGGTTGCAGGTTCATCTGCCTCATCTAAAGCCTATTATTTTGGGGTGTTGCTATAGGCCACCAAGTGCTAACAGTCAGTATCTAAATATGTGTGTGAAATGCTTGATAGTGTACAGTTGAAGTCGGAAGTTTACATACACTTAGGTTGGAGACTGGCTAGGCCACTCCAGGACTTTAATGTGCTTCTTCTTGAGCCACTCCTTTGTTGACTTGGCCGTGTGTTTTGGGTCATTGTCATGCTGGAATACCCATCCACGACCCATTTTCAATGCCCTGGCTGAGGGAAGGAGGTTCTCACCCAAGATTTGATGGTACATGGCCCCGTCCATCGTCCCTTTGATGCGGTGAAGTTGTCCTGTCCCCTTAGCAGAAAAACACCCCCAAAGCATAATGTTTCCACCTCCATGTTTGACGGTGGGGATGGTGTTCTTGGGTTCAAAGGCAGCATTCCTCCTCCTCCAAACACGGCGAGTTGAGTTGATGCTAAAGAGCTCGATTTTGGTCTCATCTGACCACAACACTTTCACCCAGTTCTCCTCTGAATCATTCAGATGTTCATTGGCAAACTTCAGACGGGCCTGTATATGTGCTTTCTTGAGCAGGGGGACCTTGCGGGCGCTGCAGGATTTCAGTCCTTCACGGCGTAGTGTGTTACCAATTGTTTTCTTGGTGACTATGGTCCCAGCTGCCTTGAGATCATTAACAATATCCTCCTGTGTAGTTCTGGGCTGATTCCTCACCGTTTGTCAAGGCGTGCTGAAGGTGGGTGTGGTGTATGAATCATGCGCAGGACGCAGAGGCTCAGTCCAAAGGCTTTAGTGCAATATATATCAAAGACGGAAGCACAATAAGCCCGAAGGCGAATACACGGCGCACACAGGCGACAAAACAAACGGCGCACAAACATGTGCAACATAACCTCTCCAAAACACTGGAGGGAAAAAGTAGCTCCAAACACGAAACAGAAGCGCAATCACACACAACGACAAGCACACACAACGAGAACTAAATAGGACACTAACGAGGACTAACAAGACACAGGTGTACAACATCCAGACAAAACCAAACGAACATGAAACATAGATCGGTGGCAGCTAGTACTCCGGGGACGACGACCGCCGAAGCCTGCCCGAACCAGGAGGAGGAGCAGCCTCGGCCGAAACCGTGACAGTACCCCCCTTGACGCGCGGCTCCAGCCGTGCGCCGACCCCGGCCTCGGGGGACGACCAGGAGGACGCGGAGCAGGGCGCGCGGGATGGTCCCGGTGGAACTCCGACAGGAGAGATGGGTCTAGGATGTCCCTCCGTGGCACCCAGCACCGCTCCTCCGGGCCGTACCCCTCCCACTCCACGAGATACTGGAGACCCCCATCCGGCGTCTAGAGTCCAAGATGGACCGAACGGTGTACGCCGGAGCCCCTCGATGTCCAGTGGGGGCGGAGGAGTCTCCCCTATCTCATTGTCCTGGAGTGGACCAGCTACCACCGGCCTGAGAAGAGACACATGGAACGAGGGGTTAATATTCTTATACTCAACAGGTAGATGTAACCTATAACACACCTCGTTCAATCTTCTCAGGACTTTAAAGGGCCCCACAAACCGCCGACCCAGCTTCCGGCAGGGCAGGCGGAGGGGCAGGTTCCTGGTAGAGAGCCAGACTCGATCTCCGGGTGTGTACACCGGCCCCTCACTGCGGTGGAGATCGGCGCTCGCCTTGTGACGAAGGACGGCCCGCTGCAGGTGGACGTGGGCAGCGTTCCACGTCTCTTCCGAGCGCCTCATCCAATCATCCACCGCAGGGGCCTCGATCTGGCTCTGCTGCCAAGGTGCCAGAACCGGCTGGTAACCCAACACACATTGGAAGGGGGTCAGGTTAGTAGAGGAGTGGCGGAGAGAGTTCTGGGCCATCTCGGCCCAGGGAATGTACCGTGCCCACTCCTCCGGCCGGTCCTGGCAATACGACCTCAGAAACCTACCCACATCCTGGTTGACACGTTCCAACTGCCCGTTACTCTCCGGGTGGTACCCTGAGGTAAGGCTAACCGAGACCCCCAAACGCTCCATGAACGCTCTCCAAACACGAGAGGTAAACTGGGGGCCTCGATCAGACACTATATCCTCGGGTACCCCGTAATGCCGGAAGACATGGGTAAATAGGGCCTCAGCGGTCTGTAGGGCAGTAGGAAGACCCGACATAGGGAGAAGACGACAGGCCTTAGAGAACCGATCCACAACGACCAGGATGGTGGTATTCCCCTGAGAGAGGGGAAGGTCTGTCACAAAATCCACCGAGAGGTGGGACCATGGTCGTTGTGGAACGGGCAGGGGTTGTAACTTACCCCTGGGCAGATGTCGGGGCGCCTTACACTGGGCACACACCGAGCAGGAGGAGACATAAACCCTCACATCCCTAGCCAAAGTGGGCCACCAGTATTTAGTGCTAAGGCAATGCACCGTCCGGCCGATACCCGGATGTCCAGAGGAGGGTGACGTGTGAGCCCAGTAAATGAGTCGATCCCGAATCTCGAGCGGAACGTACTTCCGACCCTCAGGACACTGTGGAGGGCTGGGGTCGGTACGCAACGCTCGCTCGATTTCGGCATCGACTTCCCACACCACCGGTGCCACAAGGCAAGACTCCGGTAGTATGGGAGTGGGCTCAACGGACCTCTCCTCCGTGTCATACCGCCGGGACAGCGCATCCGCCTTACCATTCTGGGACCCAGGGATGTACGTGATTTTAAATACGAACCTGGTGAGAAACATACTCCATCGAGCCTGGCGAGGGTTCAGTCTCCTCGCTGCCCGGATGTACTCCAGGTTCCGATGGTCAGTCAAAATGAGGAAAGGGTGTTGAGCCCCCTCAAGCCAATGCCTCCACACCTTAAGGGCTTGAACTACAGCTAACAGCTCCCTGTCCCCAACGTCATAGTTACGCTCCGCCGGGCTGAGCTTCTTTGAGTAGAAAGCACAGGGGCGGAGTTTAGGTGGCGTGCCGGACCGTTGAGAGAGAACGGCCCCTATACCAGCCTCAGACGCGTCTACCTCGACCTGAAAGGGTAATGCGGGATCCGGATGCGCCAGCACCGGAGCCGACGTAAACAGGTCCTTCAGTCTCCTAAAGGCCCTGTCCGCATCGGCTGACCACTGCAGGCGCACCGACCCCCCTTCAGAAGGGACGTGATGGGAGCTGCCACCTGTCCAAAACCCCCGGATAAACCTCCGGTAGTAATTCGCAAAGCCCAAAAACTGCTGCACCTCTTTTACAGTAGTTGGGGTTTGCCAATTACGCACAGCGGACACACGATCCACCTCCATTCTCACCCCTGACGCGGACAACCGATAACCCAAAAAGGAGACCGACTCCTGGAAAAACAGACATTTCTCTGCCTTGACATATAGGTCGTGCTCCAACAGCCTCCTCAATACACGACGCACCAGAGTTATATGCTCGGCTCGGGTAGACGAGTACACCAGAATGTCATCAATGTACACGACCACCCCTTGTCCCTGCATATCCCGGAAAATGTCATCTACGAAGGATTGGAAGACTGATGGAGCATTCATCAACCCATATGGCATGACGAGATATTCGAAATGACCTGACGTGGTACTAAACGCTGTCTTCCATTCGTCACCCTCCCTAATGCGCACCAAGTTATACGCGCTCCTGAGATCCAGTTTTGTGAAAAACCGCGCTCCATGCAATGACTCCGTCATGGTCGCAATCAGAGGGAGTGGATAACTGTATTTCACAGTAATCTGATTGAGACCACGGTAATCAATGCACGGGCGCAACCCTCCATCTCTCTTTTTCACAAAAAAGAAGCTCGAGGAGGCGGGAGAAGTGGAGGGCCGAATGTATCCCTGTCTCAAAGATTCGGCTATGTAAGTCTCCATAGCTTTTCTCTCCTCTTGAGACAAAGGATACACATGGCTCCGTGGGAGCGCTGCTCCTGCCTGGAGATCAATCGCGCAATCCCCCTGTCTATGAGGAGGCAACTGCGTCGCCCTAGTTTTGCTAAACACGAGAGCTAAATCCCCATATTCAGGCGGAATGTGCAGTGCGGGCACTTGGTTTGGACTTTCCACCGAAGTCGCCCCCACGGAAACACCCAGACATCGCCCCTCGCACTGAGCAGACCACCCATCGAGAGCCCTCTGTTGCCACGAAATAGCAGGGTTATGGGTGCTTAACCAGGGAATCCCCAGCACCACTGGGTACGCAGGAGAGTCGATCAGATACAGCTGTATAGTCTCCTCATGACCCCCTGCGCACACATCCGAAGTGGCGCTGTGATCTCCCTGATCAACCCCGACCCCCAACGGGCGGCTATCTAAGGCATGAACGGGAAAAGGTTTGTCAACAGGTAGGAGAGGGATCCCTAACTCAAAACAAAACTTTCGATCAACAAAATTCCCAGCTGCGCCTGAATCTACTAGCGCCTTATGCTGGGAATGAGGTGCAACCTGTGGAAAACAAACAGGTATACAAAAGTGTGCAACAGAAAGCTCTGGGTAAGTGGGACGTCTACTCACCTGGGAGGCCCCCCCAGTGCGTGGCCTGTTGTCTTCTCCCCCGGAGAACCCTCCCCAGCACCTGGCCGCAGTGTGCCCTCCACGACCGCACTTGGTGCAGGAGACAGGCCCCTTCGGGCTCCTCCTCCTCCGTTCTCTAGCGCCGGCACCCCCGAGCTCCATAGGGCTCGGCTCGGAGGTGCCGGAGGGCGGAATGGACGGACTCCCCTCGGGACGTCCACGGGTGGCCAGCAGGGTGTCCAGATGGATGGACATATCGACCAACTGGTCGAAGGTAAGATGGGTATCCCTGCAGGCCAACTCACGTTGAACGTCCTCTCGTAGGCTACATCGAAAATGGTCAATGAGAGCCCGTTCATCCCACCCTGCATCCGCCGCTAGAGTCCGGTACTCTAGAGCGAACACCTGAGCGCTCCTCCTCCCCTGTCTCAAATGAACTAGACGCTCCCCCGCCGCTTTGCCCTCAGGTGGATGGTCGAACACGGCCTTGAAGCGGCGGGAGAACTCGGCGTAGGTGATGGTGTTGGCGTCCATTTTCCTCCACTCGGCGTTAGCCCACTCCAACGCCTTGCCCGTGAGACAGGAGATGAGGGCGGAAACGCTCTCGTATCCCGAGGGCACCGGGTGTACAGTGGCCAGGTAGAGCTCCACCTGCAGGAGGAACCCTTGACACCCGGCAGCTGTTCCGTCATACGCCCTCGGGAGCGAGAGCCGAATCCCCCTGGGTTCCGAACCTGGGACTGGTGGACCGACCGATGGGGTGGGCAGGGTAGGTGGAGGTGTGGGTACCCTGCTGGCCTCCCATCGGTGCAAGGTGTTGATTACCTCCTGTAGAGCGGTCTCCAGTTGTCTTATCTGGCCCTCTTGCCCACGGAGATGCTCCTCGAGCGACACAGGCGTCACTGCCGATCCTGCTGATTCCATTACGGTGTGTGATTCTGTCAAGGCGTGCTGAAGGTGGGTGTGGTGTATGAATCATGCGCAGGACGCAGAGGCTCAGTCCAAAGGCTTTAGTGCAATATATATCAAAGACGGAAGCACAATAAGCCCGAAGGCGAATACACGGCGCACACAGGCGACAAAATAAACGGCGCACAAACATGTGCAACATAACCTCTCCAAAACACTGGAGGGAAAAAGTAGCTCCAAACACGAAACAGAAGCGCAATCACACACAACGACAAGCACACACAACGAGAACTAAATAGGACACTAACGAGGACTAACAAGACACAGGTGTACAACATCCAGACAAAACCAAACGAACATGAAACATAGATCGGTGGCAGCTAGTACTCCGGGGACGACGACCGCCGAAGCCTGCCCGAACCAGGAGGAGGAGCAGCCTCGGCCGAAACCGTGACACCGTTCTCATGATCATTGCAACTCCACGAGGTGAGATCTTGCATGGAGCCCCAGGCCGAGGGAGATTGACAGAGCTTTTGTGTTTCTTCCATTTGCGAGTAATCGCACCAACTGTTGTCAACTTCTCACCAAGCTGCTTGGCGATGGTCTTGTAGCCCATTCCAGCCTTGTGTAGGTCTACAATCTTGTCCCTGACATCCTTGGAGAGCTCTTTGGTCTTGGCCATGGTGGAGAGTTTGGAATCTGATTGATTGATTGCTTCTGTGGACAGGTGTCTTTTATACAGGTAACAAATTTAGATTAGGAGCACTCCCTTTAAGAGTGTGTTCCTAATCTCAGCTCGTTACCTGTATAAAAGACACCTGGGAGCCAGAAATCTTTCTGATTGAGAGGGGTTCAAATACTTATTTCCCTCATTAAAATGCAAATCAATTTATAACATTTTGGACATGCGTTTTTCTGGATTTTTTTGTTGTTACTGTTCAAATAAACCTACCATTAAAATTATAAACTGATCATTTCTTTGTCAGTGGGCAAACGTACAAAATCAGCAGGGGATCAAATACTTTTTTCCCTCACTGTACATGTCAGAAACCACAGCTAATGAAGTCACTGAAACCCTTAACAAGGAGTTGCAGTCCATTTTGGAATGGGTGGCCAGTAATAATCTGGTCCTGAACATCTTAAAAACTAAGAGTGTTGTATTTGGTACAAATCATTCCCTAACCTCTAGACCTCAGCTGAATCTGGTAATGAATGGTGTGGCTGTTGAACAAGTTGAGGAGACTAAATTACTTGGTGTTACCTTAGATTGTAAACTGTCATGGTCAAAACATATAGATTTAATGGTTGTAAAGATGTGGAGAGGTCTGTCCATAATAAAGAGATGCTCTGTTTTTTTGACACCACACTCCAAAAAGCAAGTTCTGCAGGCTCTAGTTTTGTCTTATCTTGGTTATTGTTCAGTCGTGTGGTTGAGTGCTGCAAAAGAAAGACCTAGTTAAGCTGCAGCTGGCCCAGAACAGAGCAGCATGTCTTGCTCTTCATTCTAATCAGAGGGCTGATATAAATACTATACATGCCAGTCTCTCTTGGCTAAGAGTTGAGGAGAGACTGACTGCATCACTTCTTTTTATCTTTTTTTAAAGGGTCTGCATAGTAAACTTACACACAGCTCTGACACACACACACTTACCCCACTAGACATGCCACCAGGGGTCTTTTCACAGTCCCCAAATCCAGAACAAATTCAAGAAAGCGTACAGGATTATATGGAGCCATTATTGCATGGAACTCCGTTCCATCTCATGTTGCTGAAATGAACAGCACACCTTAAAAAAAGATAAAGCAACACCTCACGGCACAATGCCTCTCCCCTATTTCACCTAGATATTTTGTGTGTATGTATTGATATGTAGGCTATGTGTGCCATTTTTAAACTTTTTAAGTTATGTAGTTCTGTCCTTGAGCTGTTCTTGTCTATTAATGTTCTGTATTATGTCATGTTTCATGTTTTCTGTGGACCTCAGGAAGAGTAGCTGCTGCTTTTGCAACAGCTAATGGGGATCCTAATAAAATACCAAATAATAGCAAATACCACATGACACCAGGAATCGATAGAACATCGCTCAGAGACGTACAAAAACAATATCATAGCGTGTAGGTGTGTCTTCTAGCATGTGTGTGTGTGTGTCCCGTGTGACTGTGTGTGTCTCCTAGAGTGTGTGTGTCTTTCTCCTAGCATGTGTGTGTCTCCTAATGTGTGTCTGTGTCTCCTAGCGTATGTGTGTCTTTCTCCTAGCGTATGTGTGTCTTTCTCCTAGCGTGTGTCCTTCTCCTAGCGTGTGTCCTTCTCCTAGCGTGTGTGTGTGTGTGTCTTCTAGCGTGTGTGTCCTTCTCCTAGCGTGTGTGTTCTTCTCCTAGCGTGTGTGTGTGTGTCTTCTAGCGTGTGTGTGTCCCGTGTGACTGTCTGTGTCTCCTAATGTATGTGTGTGTGTGTCTCCTAGCGTATGTGTGTCTCCTAGCGTGTGTCCACTATTGTAAATGCTTCCTCTACTCTAAACACGTCACCACAACAACAACAACAACAACAACAGATTACGCACAAAGGCAAGCACTCTTTTCTCCTCTCTCCCTCTCCCTCTCCCTTCCTCTCTATATATATTTTTTCCTATATCTCTCTCTCTCTCTCCCTCCTTCTCTCTCTATATACAGTTTATGTTCCCTGTATCTCTTCCTCTTCTCCACCCCCTTTTCTCTCTCTCTCTCCCTCTCGCTTCTCTCTCTTCTCCTCCCCCTCTCCCTCCTTCTCTCTCTATATATATTTTCCCTTTATCTTTCCTTCTTCTCCACCCCCTATCCTTCTCTCTCTCCCTTCTCCTCCCTCTCTCCCGCTCTCCCTTTCACAGATGTTGTTTGGGCAGACAGAGATAATGAAATGGAAGTGTGTCCCGGGGCTAAAGAAGTACTTGTGGTTTTGGGTTGGAGCAGCATCAGACTCTCTCCAATGGTGTATGGACGGACAAACACACAGGCTGTCACGCAAGCACTCTGTGTGTGTGTGTGTGTGTGTGTGTGTGTGTGTGTGTGTGTGTGTGTGTGTGTGTGTGCGTGTGTGCGTTTTTCTGCACCATTGCACTTGTGTTTTGTTCATTCGTTTGTGTGTGACATTGTACACTGCACAATATTCAGACTACCTGCAGTGCAGCATGCTGTGGCTAAAGTAAAGTGTTAAGAGTGTGAAATATCATTTTAACACCAACACACATTTACTGGATCATCCTCACTGTATGCGGGAGGGGGGATTACAATCCCAGATGTGTTCTCTTGTATCAGGTCACCCGTGATACAAGTCAGTATTCGACGTCCATCCATGTCTGAGGATGTTGGGAGATGATGTGGAAACTGGCCACTAGGGGCAACAGTGAGCGCCGTTACCTTCCAGTAGGTTTGGTTTTGCTAGGGCATTGTGGACGGGGATGATGGATGGGCGTAAGCATCTGCCTCTGGTGCCAAAGGTTGTATGTTTGAATCCAGCGATAGATGTTCATCCATGTTTCTCAAAAGTCAAATTTCAAAGTTGATCCAAAAGTCAAATGTTTTAAGTGTTTAAGGTTAAGTTTAGGCATTAACTCAGAATTGTTAAGGTTAGGCATTAACTCCGAATGGTTAAGGTAAGGGTTAAGGTTTTGGATAGGCTTGAAACTAAATATATTTTAAAAAACTTTATATCACTGGATTTGAACTTGCAACCTTGGGAATCTGAGGCAGATGCTTACACTCATCTGCCCTCTCCGCCCACAATGCCTTAGTAAAACCGAAACCTACTTGAAGGTAACAGCGCTCACTGTTGCCCGTACTGGCCGGTTTACAAGTCATCTCCTGACGTCCTCAGACATGGATGGACGTCTAATACCGACTTGTATCACGGGTAATCTGGCTGGTCATACCTGTTGTATATTGTTTGAAAAAGTAATTGCCCCCTTACACTCAATAACTGGTTGTGCCACCTTTAGCTGCAATGACTCCAACCAAACGCTTCCTGTAGTTGTTGATCTGTCTCTCACGTCACTGTGGAGGAATTTTGTCCAACTTCCATGCAGAACTGCTTTAACTCAACAACATTTGTGGGACTTCAAGCATGAACTGCTCGTTTCAAGTTCTGCCTCAACATTTCAATTGGGATTAGGTCTGGAATTTGTTGGTTTTTAGCCATTTTCATGCAGACTTGATTGTGTGTTTTGGATCATTGTCTTGCTGCATGACCCAGCTGCGCTTCAGCTTCAGCTCACAGACGGATGGTATGATATTCTCCTGTAGAATTCTCAGATACAGAGCAGAATTCATGGTTCCTTCTATTAAGGCAACTTGTCCAGGTCCTGAGGCATGTTAAGAAGCAACAAAATGAACGTTTTGAGACCTAATCCCAATTGAGACGTTGAGGCAGAACGAGCAGTTCATGCTTGAAAACCTACAAATGTTGCTGACTTACAGTTTTTCTCAATTGCTAAAACACTAAACCCTATTGTCTGAACCAAATGCTCAGTTGCCTGAACCCACTGATTGAATCAATCACTCTTTTGGCAAAACCATAAGCACTTTTCACCTGTTTAGACATAACTTGCCAACACATTTTCATTGTGATGCACCCGTGCTGCATAATGGTGAGCACAGGTGACAAAAGTCAAACACAATTAGAGCACAGGTGTCACCACTTGAACACAACAACTCAAAATTGATCACACTTGTGGCTAATGATGTGAGGGAACATATACAGTAAGCCAGTTCAGAGAGCACTGGTTTGTGAGGCCCTACAATGGATAGAAATCTGAGAGGAAGAGTTTGTGTGAGAGGAGGTCGAGGTGGTCGAGGTGGTCAGTGAAGACAAAGAACAGTAATATCTGATGAAATCAGAGCTACTGTGATTGACCGTGTTCTTGTCCATGGTATGAGCATGAGGGAGGCTGGACAAAGGGTACAACCAAACATCAGTAGATTCACTGTGTCCACCATAATCCGAAGATTTAGAGAAGAGAACAGGTAATTACCTTTTTTGACATTATAGTACAGTATGTAAATGTTGACAGCAATTACTGTATGACATACTATATACTGTACCACAGTATACTGTAAGTAAATATATGTTTCAGTACATCACTGTACCAATGTACTGTAGTATTGTAATGGAGGGTTGGTCTAACTGTTTGTAGGCCTAGTATTCCATGTATATTTTTTGTAACTCCATGTTCTCTTTTTGTAGAATTGAAAGACTGCCACATGGGGGTGGGAGGACAGGTATGTTCTCCCCACACCAAGAGACCCTAATTGTTTATATGGTCCGTGAGAACAATGCCATTAAACTGAGCAAAATTCAGCAGAAGATCATTGAGGACCATTTAAATTTTGAGGGTATCAACAGTGTCAGCCTCTCTACTGTTGATCGTGTCCTCAAGCGCAACAGACTGCGCATGAAACAGCTATACAGAGTGCCCTTTGATCGCAACTCAGACAGAGTCAAAGAGCAAAGATTCCAGTATGTACAGGTTGGCATATATCCAGACACATTCAATGTTGATTACACACAAGTGGCAAACGCATAAGATTTCTGTTTGTTTTTACAAGTGCTACATGTAAATGCACAAGATTTCTGTTTTGTCTTTTTGTACAAGTGCTAAATGCACAGTTTTTTTTTGTTTTGCAACATGCATTTAGCCTACAGTGAACAATAAACATTTATTTCTCCAGCTTCATGTCCTGAGCATTGTGTTTTCTAATTTTCTACGTAGTGTTTAGTGACTGTTCAGTAGTGTTTTTTTTTTTGATTGACTCGGGGCACGATTTGACAACATAGTTCAGTTTTGAGCACAGATTGAACTGTTTTGAGGTGAAAGTTTGGTTTTGCAAGAAGAGTCTGAGGTTTTGTGAATGTAGCTTGAAAATTGGGTTTTGTGTTCACAGTTAAGAGAAAAGGAGAGCAGCTTTCAAGAAATGTGTCTTAGCAATCGAGAAAAACTGTAAAGCAGTTCCGTATGCAAGAGTGGGCCAAAATTCCTCCACAGCGATGTGAGAGACCGATCAACAACTACAGGAAGCATTTGGTTGCAGTCATTGCAGCTAAAGGTGGCACAACCAGTTATTGAGTGTAAGGTGGCAATTACTTTTTCACACAGGGGAATTGGGTGTTGCATAACTTTGTTAATTAAATAAATAAAATAAGTATCTTTTTTGTTGTTGTTATTTGTAAACTCAGGTGCCATTTATCTAATATTAGGTTTTGGTTGACGATCTGATAACATTCAGTATCAAAAATATGAATCAGAAAGGGGGCAACTACCTTTTCATGACACTGTATATATACTGAACTGTAGTTTGGGAACAAATATATGTTATCTGTAAACACATACTTAACGGGAGGGGCACAATAATAGGGGTTAAAGCAATGTGTACAT